>NC_083631.1:20338329-20465829 GCF_963584025.1 Labrus mixtus | reverse complement strand
TATCCTCACTTATTTATCTGTTTTCACACCCAACTCTTGACCATTTTAATAACTTTGAGCTTCAAAAAAAAAAGCCTACACGTCCAACAGATCATTTCCATCAGGCTATGAAAGATTGCAGTTTTGATCAGCGTGTTAATAAAAAAAATAAATGGTGACTAAACATGAAGCTTTAAGACTGCTGGGTTATTTACCTCAGCTCTCGTCGAGATGTCCCCGGGATTTGACTGAGGTAAAGCCGAACTAAATCTGAAGTGCCCACGTATTCTGATCTTTATGGTAAATGCTCCGGGCTCCAAAACACTTTTCAGTTTATTAGAAAAATTTGCACTTGCTGAAAACCCAGACATTTTAATCTTCTTTTTCTTTGAATCTAATCTTTTTTTTTTTTTTTTTTTTACTGTGATCCATCGTCCTCTTTCTTTTCATGAATTGAATTAACTGGTTGATTATGGATTCCCTGGATTCCTATGCCAAGCCACCCAGCATGTTATTGTTATGCCATGTTGTGTGTGTGTGTGTGTAAATAAAGATTTTCAAAAAAGTTGATGGTGTACTTAGACCTTAGCTAAAGATTTTATAATTTTAGGACTATATTGGTATGTCGTTAAAACAAATAGGCTACAGTCTTGGTGAGCAGATTCATGCGTAATATAATCGTGCGACAGCACCAGGCTAGTAAAAGGACTCGGGCCTTAAAGGTGCACTATGTGGTTTTGGTAGAGAAATGTGAAAGTTTGAGAAGTGCACAGATTATGTGGTATATGTTCATAACTCTGTCCTCAGAGGAAAGTCTGGTCCCTGTAACACTGTTTGAAGATAAAATACTACATGAGAAGTTATGGTGGTCGTCCGCAACAGTGAAACCGGGTACCAAACAGTGTCCAGGGACCCATTTTTTCCTTTGAATAAAGTTTGTTTATTTAGTTCAGAAAATATATTATATAATTGTTTCACTTCTCCAACATTCAAATTTCACTAGTAAATCTACATAGTGCACCTTTAAATTGGGATGATGGGCTTTTACTTGAAGTTTTGGATTATGGAGGACGAGATCTGACAGAAGTATAAATAAATAAATGTATAAATAAATACTGGAATAAATAAATAAAATAATGAATGAATAAATAAATAAATAATTAAATGCGTGAATAAATAAAAAAATAAAAAAAATAAAAATAAATGGGACATAAATAATTAAATATCTTAAATTTATTTCTACATTTATTTATTTCTACATTTATTTATTCCCACATTTACTCATTTCTACATTTATTTATTTCTACATTTATTTATTTACACATTTACTCATTTCTACATTTATTTATTTCTAAATTTATTTATTCCCACATTTACTCATTTCTACATTTATTTATTTCTACATTTACTCATTTCTACATTTATTTATTTCTACATTGCTGTGTCCGTATGATAATGAGGTAGGAGGGACTAACGTCAGTCTCATTCAGGATTGGTCACAGGAGTGTGATGCTCCAAATCTACTACTTCCGTTCGATGCTGACAGCTAGCTGAAGAAGTGAAGATGGCTTATTTCAGAGTTTGTCCTAACCCTCCTATGAATAAACTCACAGTTCTCAAGCTGGTCAGCAACTTCCCGCAGCAGGGTTTTTATGTCCCATTTATTTACCAGTTTTTATTTATTTATTCACGCATTTATTTATTTATTTATTTATTCATTCTTTTATTTATTTATACGTTTATTTATTTATTTATTTATTTATTTATTCATTCTTTTATTTATTTATTCATTCTTTTATTTATTTATACATTTATTTATTTATACATTTATTTATTTATTCATTATTTTATTTATTTATACATTTATTTATTCATTCTTTTATTTATTCATTCTTTTATTTATTTATACATTTATTTATACATTTATTTATTTATTTATACATTTATTTATTTATTCATTCTTTTATTTATTTATACATTTATTTATTTATTCATTCTTTTATTTATTTATACATTTATTTATTTATTCATGCTTTTATTTATTCATTTCAGTATTTATTTATACATTTATTTATTTATTCATTCATTATTTTATTTATTTATTTATTTATACATTTATTTATTTATTTATACATTTATCTATTTATTCATTATTTTATTTATTTATACATTTATTTATTTTTTCATTCTTTTATTTATTTATACATTTATTTATTCATTATTTTATTTATTTATACATTTATTTATTTATACATTTATTTATTTATTTATTTATTCATTATTTTATTTATTTATACATCTATTTATTTATTCATTCTTTTATTTATTTATACATTTATTTATTTATACATTTATTTATTTATTCATTATTTTATTTATTTATACATTTATTTATTCATTCTTTTATTTATTCATTATTTTATTTATTTATACATTTATTTATACATTTATTTATTTATTTATACATTTATTTATTTATTCATTCTTTTATTTATTTATACATTTATTTATTTATTCATTCTTTTATTTATACATTTATTTATTTATTCATTTCAGTATTTATTTATACATTTATTTATTTATTCATTCATTATTTTATTTATTTATTTATTTATACATTTATTTATTTATTTATACATTTATCTATTTATTCATTATTTTATTTATTTATACATTTATTTATGTTTTCATTCTTTTATTTATTTATACATTTATTTATTCATTATTTTATTTATTTATACATTTATTTATTTATTTATACTTCTGTCAGATCTCGTCCTCCATATTAAATTCATGTTTCGCTCCAGTGAACAGTTCCACAGTTTGTCCAGCAGGCGGCTGTAGCGACAAACACAACGCTCGCCACTCGCCGCCATTTTCCTCAGAGCGGAAGGAGGAAGAGCAGAGGGAAAACATTAAAGTGTTCCAGTGAAAAATCCTCATTAAATATATAATTTCTGTAATGGAAGTCCCTGGACCAGACAGCGACTGGAGGAGCCCTCAGTTCCGACAAAAAGTCGTCGCTCAAATGTAAGATATGTGTGTTTCTCTTGGCTGTGTGTTTATATAAACACCTTCTGATGCGTGAGTCTCATTAGCGGAGCTATCGCGAGCTAACTGAGCCGGATTCCCCTTTGAAAAATGGTCACTTTAAACAGAATCGCAAAATTGCAGCAATTAAAACAGTTAAATCAACACGGGAAACAATTTATATTAAAATGCGGAGTCGACACTTTAAATCGGCGTGCTTATAATAATAAAAAAAAAACTTTAATTGAATGTTATGGGAGATTTCTGTATTAGCTTTCATTGCTCATACAGCGGGCTCCCTCCTACCTCTTGTTTTCATGTAGGCACTGTGCAGAAATATGTTTATCTTTTGTGTTTTTGTTTGTAAATGTAAATCCGCCTAATCATGTCAAACTAGCTAGTTCATTACCCTGAGTGTCTTCATATAAATTACCTTTTCAGCAGTTGTTCACAGAGCTGTTTAGCTGTTTAGTTAATGTATCACAATAGCTTCAAACGTATTATTCTATTCCTTACATGCATTTGATGATTTTGTTTTTACAAAGGCTACATTCAATGCAAATGTAAAGATATGTATTCATTTATTATGTGCATGCCAGACACTTTAATGAAAGTATGGCTTTACAATTAACACTTATTTGCGACCTGGCCAAAAGGTTTAACAGCATCTCACGCCAGAATAAACATTTAGAAACAGTTTGCAAACAAATCCTTGAAACTTGTGTTTGAGAAACTGCTCAATCAACACAACAGCTGTAAACAAATATCATAAAATTACCACTAAGAACCAGAATAATTGTTAATTAAAGAATGAATGAGAGTGCAGGGTGACGTTGTGATTAAAAATCAATAAAATAAAATCTGTACAGAAATGTGTTTGTGCCAATTTAACGCTCAGGGGAAGAAAGGACTGAATCAAAGAAATGTTGCCAAATGAGTGCAGTTTATTTCAGTGTATTGATTGTATGTGTTTCCTCTCAGTGAGGAGGCAATGAGGAAGGCAGGAACGGCACACACCAAGTCGAGCAATGACATGGAGAACCATGTTTATGTCAAAGCCAAATCCAGAGTAAGTACTGATCCACTGCAGGATATTTTCTCACCAAACAAGAACATTATGAAGTGCGCGTTGTTTGAGTCTTTTCAGTGAAGGATGATATTTCTTTCAAGGTGTTGATATTGTTTTTTTGTTTTTCTTAGGAGGAGTATTTATCGCTGGTGGCGAGGCTGATCATACACTTCAGAGACATCCGTAAGTTGTAGCGCAATAACACGTCGCACTCTGTGAGCTGTGAGTCAACTCCTGATTTAAAAACATCAACGTAAATGTTAGCATGTGGGCTGGGAAGTGCAGGGTAAACCACAGTACCATACGAGATACCCGGCCCATGATATCGATAATATCACAATGTAGTGAATTTGCAGTCATTTCAAAACTGTCATACGACGATTCATCTGGATATGTGATTACCTCAAGAATATAAAAAGCCACTAAAAAGTTAAAGTGCAGGATATCTGTATTTATTAAAGGCACAGCTCATCATTCTTAATCCTCTCTGACATCATCCCGCTGTCATCTTCTTTTTTGGCCGATGATGATGAACCCTCATTCATTCATTCCACCACGAGTAGTCATGAAGTAAGGATGCGATGAGTGAAATTGGCAGGGAGATCATTTTGCAATTTAAATATTGATCATATACACCAGCAAGTCAGGAGGAGAATATATTACTGTATACAAGTCAGTCCAGTTATCACACAGATAATGTAAAAGAAGTGAGCTGTGATTACTAATGATTTTTTTTTTACAGACAAGAAGGCTCTTGGTGGTCCAGGTAAGTGGAATCAGTTTTTGCGCCGTTTGGTTCACTTTCCATTTCGTTTTTTCTTTGCTGTGTTCTCTCTTCTGCTGGACCTGTCACTTCCGGACTCGTGGTGTTCATGATTTCTGCTGTGCATGTTGGTGCTGCGTAATATTGTCTGTTGTTTACCCTTCTGCTAGATCCCATGAATGCCCTGACTAACCTGACAGGGGTTGGAGGGGGTCCGGGTGCCATTGGCATGGGGCCTCGCCCCACCGGTGCTCCAGTGGGTGGCATGGGGGCCATGGGGCAGATGCAGATAGGCCAGCATGCCATGGCAGGGGTGGCTGGAAACCCACAATCCAGTGAGTGTGTTTCCTCCATGTGGTGTGTGTCTTCTGTTAAAGCTCATCTTCAGAGCGTTCCGGGGATGCTGGCTGCGTTTAAACTGCAGATTTTGGTGTCAGAGTCGGTCTTACTTTCGGTCTTCACTTCGGCACGTTGTGTGTTTGATACTCCAGAGCTTTCCTCTGACTGAGTTGGAGATCAGGTTTGTCCTTCATGATCTTCTCACTCACTCTTTAGTAGGGGGTCCAGGACAGATGCCGATGCAGCAGATGGTGCAGGCTCAGCAGCAGCAGCAACAACAGCAGCAGCAGCAGTCTATTCAGTTCCAGCAGTTCCAACAGGCCCAGCAGCAGCAGCAGAACGCTGCCATGCAGCAGCAGAACGCTGCCATGCAGCAGCAGCAGAACGCTGCTATGCAGCAGCGGCAGTTCCAGGTGCAGCAGCAGCTGAGGGTGCAGCAGCTACAACAACAGCAACAACAGCAACAACAACAACAACAACAACAACAACAACAGCAGCAGCAGCAGCAGCACCACCAGAACCAGCAGCAGCAACAGGCCCAGAACCAGCAGCAGCAGAACCAGGTATCTTCACCACGTTAACATCAATATTATCTTTGATTTATTTATCTTAATAAACAGAACTGTGCACATAAGTGATGCTGATAGATCAAAGACTTAAAGCTTGAACCTTAACGCTGCTCGACTCACCGGAATGACTGAGAAATTTGAATCCACTCCCAGAGGTTTATATCACCTACAGTATCAGACGATGATAGACAATGAAGTGCTCCAAGATTGAGGCTAAAGGTATCAAGTAAAAGATCCTCCCATCAGGAAAATTCTAAATTGTCCCTCGTATATTGCAATTTGTAAGCGGGATAATTGCGAACAGAGGGGGAAAAAATATTTCTACAACCAGACTGAAGTAAACCCTTCATGTCAACTTTAAAATGTTTTTTTACTCTTTTGTTGTGATTGGTATTCTCTCACTTTTAGTAAAGACATCACATCACCAAACACTGCTTCTTGTGTCTGCAGATGCATCAGACTACGATTCAGCAGCAGCAGATGGTGCAGCTGCAGCTCCAGCAGCAGCATGCTCAGGCTCAGGCTCAAGCTCAGGCTCAGGCTCAAGCTCAGGCTCAGGCTCAGTCCATCCAACACATGGTACAGCAGCAACAACAGCAGGTTCAGAATCAGGCTCAGCCTCAGCCCGGTCAGATGCCTCCACACACTCAACAGCAGCAGCAGCAGCAGCCCGGCATGGTGCCTCAGTCTCTGGCCGGACAGATGGCTTCCGCTCAGCACGTTCCCATCAACTCGCTCAGTCAGCAGCAGCAGCAGCAGCAGCAGCAGCAGCAGCAGCAGCAGCAGCACCAGCTCAAGATCCAGGCCTTCCAGGTGAGACTGCTGCCCCCTGCAGGCATCAACTTAACTTCATAATGTGCAAAAGCAATAAAGTCATAAATGTGACCTGTCAGACTCTCAAGAGAATAAATCATCACCTGGAGTTCCTGTTTTCTTGCTAACCCGCCCCTCTGCTTTTATGCTTTGTGTGTGAGCAGGCCCGACAAGCCATGCAGCAGCAGCAGCAGGTGCAGGCGCAGCAGGCCGCGGCACAGCAGGCCGCGGCACAGCAGGCCGCGGCACAGCAGGCCGCGGCGCAGGCACAGCTCAACGCAGCTGCTGCAGCCGGCTCAGCTGTCCCGGGACAGGTGAGATGGCAACCGCCTCCAGCTCAGGTGCTTCCTGTGAAACACAACAACATGACATCACATGACACTGACCACACACCAGTCTGTTCTCTGTTTTAGTTTTAACTTTCAATCTAAAGATTAAACATCAGTCCGCTGGGGACAAATTTTCAATACCATCTCAGAGGAAGAAATGTCCTCAAATTTTCCACAATCCAGTTTTCAAAACATTCTAAAAGTTTTCTTTATTTGAGATTTCTCCTCACTGAATAACATAAACTACCCACAATCAAGATTACACCGACAAACATTCAAGTACAGACTTTATTTTGCAAAAGACATGATCCCATTTTCTTTAATTTCTTCGACTTTTACAGTGTTGTAAATTCAGTCTGGAAAAGTCTTCACAGTTATAGAAAGGCAAACGTGTGTGTGTGTGTGTGTGTGTGTGTGTGTCCTCTCTGCTCACCGTTGCTGTCATGTCTCCGTTGTGTGTCCTCTAAAGTTGGTTCGTCCTGGGATGATCACCACCCGGATGCCTCGAGCCCCCCTGAACCCCTCCATCCCCCCTCAGAACGTTGCTGCTGCAGCCGCAGCCGCAGCCGCCGCCGCAGCCGCCGCCGCGGCAGGAGGACAGCAGATGACACAGCAGGTATTTATCCCCAGACCCCTCCCTGTTCTCCACAGCGTGCTTCTGTCTGTCTGCCCTGATGCTTCTGCCTTTCCACAGTCACATATATTATATATGTCACATATCACCTGAATCTATGCTGCTATTGATGTAGCGAAAAGCAAACACAGATCCACAAATGTGTGTGAAGATAGAGACGTGCTGCCAGCCTCGTGCTTGCACAAGGTATCCCAGCATGCTTTGTGCAGCGAGTAAGCTGCATCGAATACACAATGAATGGAAGTGTATTAGCAACAAACCCAGACAGTGCCTTTTTTTTTTAAACAAATTTTTTCCCCTCATTGTGTCATAGTCATGCATTTAAACTAAAAGGTGATATACTATTTAGTAATTTCAGCGTTTTGGAGAACAAGTTTGATATAAATGACTCCTGAATTCAGGACTACAACTGACCAGTGAGGCGGGGCAGTCAGTGAGCCTGTGAGCCTGAGCGAAGGGCCAAACAACCCTTCTCCGAGCACCTTTTGTTGATCACCTTACTCAGTCAATTGGGAGGCCCAACTCATGTGTAACTAATGAATGATTTGTATTTTAGCTTAGATCAGAAGCCCTCAGACCCTTCAGCAGTGAGGTACACATTTACAAATTGCTCTACATATCGTGTGCAGATTAGCATTTCCGCGGTACTCATTTGGTAACAGCTCCATATGATTACTACTTTTCTTTGACCTTTGCCTCTCAGGCGACATAAAGGCTGCTCCATCATACTGCTGGAGGTTGTTGAAATATGGGCAGCAGAGAGGATATTTAAACTTGATTTTTGTCAGTTAAATCGCTGCCTTTATTTAAGCAGTGTTGCATTAGAGGGAGAGATGTAGTGAATATCAGCACTGCTGTTATGCAGTTGGAGGTAGATAATCACGGCAGTGCTCCAGTACAACATCTCCTCTGGATTGTTATATTGCTTCTCTGCGACAGTTCAACGACCGTCATATAAAAGAAAACAGTATCAATTCAACTAGTTCCACATCTGAACTGACTCTGACCCGTTGCCAAGCAACCCAAACATTCTGCTGCACTCAAACCACTATGTCTGTTTCCATGGTGACCACAGACCTGCTACTTAGTTTGAAGTACATTTATTTGTATATTTAAATGTACCATTGCAGCCAGCTAAGAGACAGTTTTGTGATTCAGAGGTAGACTAACCAGGACAAAGATCAGCAGCTTCTGGGTTCTGTCAGGTAAAATGATTGTTTTAATTAATGGAGTCTGTTAACTGTGAAGAGAGTGTAATCAAGGTCTTTTATCTGTAATGTTTTGACACACTTAAAGTCAGTCAGTAACAGAAACATGAACTTTTAGTGGGCTTACTTTCATCTGAACTTTCCAACCAAGGAGCTTTAATCAACCCTTACAGCCTCTGTCACTGCTGCTGCCTGAAGAAATGTACTGGAGTGATTCCAAAACCTGTTGAAGCTATTCATCATTTAGAGGCTGAGGTGTGAAAAAAGAGAATTAGCCATAAAGTGAAGTGTTGAAAACTAAATCCAGCAGATATTTGAATCAAGATGTTCATGAAGTCTCAGTCTAAGCATCAGCGGCTGCAGCCTCTCCTCCTGTGATTGGTTGATTTACCGTCTCTTTTTGTCCAATCCTCCACAGGTGCAGCAGCATTCCATGATGTCATCGCCCTCACCTGTACAAGTCCAGACCCCGCAGTCGATGCCTCCCCCTCCCCAGCCGTCACCTCAGCCCCCCACCTCGCAGCCCAACTCAGCCAGGTGCAGCAGCTGGACACATGATTCTGTTGCCCTCGGACGCTCACACTGATTCTGATTTATTTCACTTTTACTTCATTTTAAAAAAATGTTTTATCCGTCTTCCTCTTGCCGTCTGCAGCTCCGGTCCCACGCCGTCTCCGGGGGGTTTCCAGCCTAGTCCCTCGCCTCAGCCCTCACCAAGCCCCGCCAACAGTCGGACCCCCCAGAACTATGGAGTCCCCTCCCCAGGGCCGCTCAATACTCCAGGTACACACTCAAAATCGAAACACGTTAACAACAGAACTTTATCTGAACAACCTGCACAGCTGTATAATCTTTTTAGGGAACAAATGTTGCTTCTATAAAGAAAAATATCTTATCTTTCATTATAAATATATTGAATTAAACCAGGTAGGTTGTTGTTTTTAACACCCTTTAGTAGAATCCCTTTAGATTCAGTTGTCATCATTCAATCATTTCCAGTAGACTTCACTACATGTTTGATCATGGAGCACTCACACTGGTCAAACAAACTGGACTTTGGGGGTTTCTAATTTTCAGAAACACACTCACACGTTCTCCTTTCACTCACTTTGAGGACTGCAGTAAGATTTTTCTTGACAGTTGTCTTGTGACGGTGCTGCATTGACGACCTTTATCTTAAAATTGGCGTCATAACTCCGCCTCAGTTAATTGTGGCTGTTTACAAAACCGCCTACTCTACTAGTAGTGCATACTGATGTGACCAAAAAGGCAATATGCCAAAAAATACCAGGATGTGTATGATTCAGGAAACATCTACAGTATGCATCAGACCAGTCTTCCTCGCGTGCTGTTTCCCACAATGCAAAGCGCCAGGTCAGAGATCGAAATTACGGACAGCAACGGTCATCGTAACAGGGGAAATAATCACAATCAGACCAAACCACACAAAGACACCACCAGTTATCTCTTTAGATTCTCAAAATCAGGAAAATCCAAATGAATTCCCCTGAGGATGACTCTTGTGTTTTCAGTCTGTCAGAGTTTTTTTTAAATTTTTATCCAGACATCTAAAGTAACCTGAGACTTCAGGCTGCTGTTTCTAGCAGGGATAAGTCGTAGAGCAGACAAAACAAGGGGAGGACTCTGGGAACAGAAGCCTCTCAGAACATAAGAAGACATGTTTTTTTGTAGAGTAAAATGTAATTACTAATGATCCCTCCCTCCCTCACTCCCTCCCGTCCTGCAGGTAACCCGAGCTCGGTGATGAGTCCGGCTGGACCCACGTCTCTGGAGGATCAGCAGTACATGGAGAAACTCAAACAGCTCTCCAAATACATCGAACCTCTGCGCAGGATGATCAACAAGATCGACAAGAACGAAGGTCAGACTCAGAGCTCAGACTGTCCGTCAAAAAAATCTATTAAATTATTGATGGTTAACTTTTTTTCAGACAGTGATGTCTGCAGGAATTTGATTGTACGATGAAGATAGATCTAAAGACGTCACCTTGGACCTTCAGGCTCCTCATAGACGAAGCAGTGAATGTAAGTCATTACAGAAGCGTTAATATTTTTTGTGTTTTGTTTACAGACAGAAAAAAGGACCTGAGTAAGATGAAGAGTCTGTTGAACATCCTGACTGATCCAACCACCAGGTAGCAGCTGAAAAATGAATCGCACACCGATCATCAACGCTTTACTGACTTCAATTAACTCATTTGTGTGTGTGTGTGTGTGTGTTTCTGTGTGTGTGACCTGCAGGTGTCCTTTGAAGACGCTGCAGAAGTGTGAGATCGCTCTGGAGAAGTTGAAGAACGACATGGCCGTGGTGAGAACGTTTCCTCCTGTCCAAACTTTTCTTCTGATTGAAACTTAAACTCCTCTCGCTGTGTCTTAAGCTTTTGTCAAGACTGTTTGTTTTGGGGGTTTTTTTCTGCAAAAGTGCCGTATGCAAGTTCAGCCGTCATCAAGCTTTTTACATTGGTATAGATTCCGCGAAAGGTGAAATATTGGTGCCTCAGGGCGATCACTTCGTCCCCCTGTTACGCCTCTGCGACATTCAGAGGGGACGATGATGTTATGAGCCGCGCTAATGGACTCTTCCAACAGGACTCTCTGCCTCTTGTCTGTTGTTTTTAAAAAGAAAAAAAAAAAATTTTAAAGATTTATTTTTGGGCTTTTTGTACCTTTAATGGAGAGGTAGGACGGTGGATAGAGTTGGAAATCAGGGAGGGAAAGAGAGTTGGGTTAACATGCAGGAAAGGAGCCACAGGTGGGATTCGAACCTGGGCCCGCCCGCTTGGAGGACTACAGCCTCCATACATGGGACGCGCGCACTAACAACTGCACCACCAGCGCCCCAGAAAGTGGATTTCTTTAAACCATTTGTAAACCGCACACAAAGCTCCTGAATAATAACGGAGTAACACAGCTCACGCTGCTCCGACACACTGAATATTATTTTTAACATCTGATGTGTGATTGAAAGTTTGATGTGTTGTTTCAGCCGACGCCGCCTCCCCCTCCAGTTCCCACCAAGCAGCAGTATCTGTGTCAGCCGCTGCTGGACGCCGTCATGGCCAACATCCGCTCTCCGGTCTTCAACCACTCTCTGTACAGGACCTTCGCCCCCGCCATGACCACCATCCATGGACCCCCCATCACGTACGTGTCACACAGATCAGGAAACTGTCTGCGATCAGTCGCCATAGTAACAGGGACAAGCCAAATCTCCAAAGGAAGCTTTGGAAATGGGCACCTCAAAATAAAGTGCTCACTTTAGAACAACTTCATAACTTTCTTTACTATTTTAGTTTACAGGGACGATAGTTGTGAGTATTTACAGGAGTTTTTTGTTCTTGTCAGGGGTCCCATCGTCTCGGGCAGGAAGAGGAAACACGAGGACGACGAGAGGCAGACCATCCCGAACATCCTGCAGGGGGAGGTGGCTCGCCTCGACGTCAAATTCCTCGTCAACCTGGATCCTTCATTCTGCAGCAACAACGGCACCGTGCACCTCGTATGCAAGCTTGGTGAGTATAGAAAAATCTGGGGGGGGGGGGTTTGGGACCTGAAACAGATGAGCAGTGAACCACCTTCATAGTACAAAAAACTGAAGTTACCTCGAGAACTGAACACCCTGCTTCATAGTTTACCCTCCCCCTGATCCGAGGCTAACTGTGTTTTAATGTTATTGTGTCCTCAGACGATAAAAACCTCCCCAGTGTTCCTCCTCTGCAGCTCAGTGTTCCTGCAGATTATCCTGATCAGAGTCCATACTGGGCGGACGACGGGGAGCAGTATGGTGAGACACACACACACACACACACACACACACACACACACACACACACACACACACACACACACACACACACACACACACACACACACACACACACACACACACACACACACTCTCTATAGATGTACGGTGATGAGGTTCAGACAGACTGTTGGAGAAATGCAACAAGTGAAGCTGATTCCAGAACTTGGCAGCTTTCAGGTTTATGTGCTAGCATGTTTTAAAGTCCGGCCCCCATGGTGTCTGTTAAGAAAAAAAGATGGCCTTTGTGCAAATGTAGTTGATGTGCCTTTGGTGTAATGTGTCAAACATAACGAGCTGACTGGGTGAATGATTCGTCTCTGATTTTTCCAGGTGCAAACGGCTTCCTGCAAACGGTCCACAAAAACATGACGTCCAAACTGCTGCAGCTGCCTGACAAACACTCGGTGACGGAGCTGCTCAACACCTGGGCTCAGAGCGTCCGCCAGGCCTGCCTGTCTGCTGCATGAAGCCCCGCCCACCTGAGGTCACCTGACAGCATTGCTTTGACACAAAGACACTTTTTTTTTTTTTTTTTTTAATTACGTAAACACTAAACGTCTGACCTTGGACAGGTTTCATCAGTGAAGTGTTTAGGACAAACGGCTCCACCTGTTGACGGTTTTCATTAACATCAAGAAGCTGCTGTGTCCCACGCTCCTGAACGCTCCATGAGCTCAACCTGCAGATGTTATCAGAATGACATACCTGATCAAATCCCTGATGCATTCTGGGAAAATTAAGACTATTTGGCATGAAGCTGATGGAGCCCCCTCGCCTGTTTACACCTGCGTCATAGAGTGTCCTTAAGTCGACATGTTTCTGCTGTGTTCAAAAGCCTTATTGTGAAACAGCAGATTTTAGCCGCTTACTTGTATTTAATTTGTTTCTGCATCAACAGGAAACAAAAAAAGGGATAAGAGTAACAGAACCGCATGTAACAGCTGAACTCTCAAATCTCCCGATATATATTCTGCTCCCCTGAATGCAACACAGAATGGTTTGTGTTTGTTTGAATGAGTTTCTGTTTTTGTACCTCAGAGAGGATCTGTCATAAAGAAGAACTTTAAGAAATGTTTGTACACTTTGCTTTTCAAAGTGAAAATATAAATGTATTTTTTTGCTATCATAATTAAACCTTTCAGTTTCAACTTTTTAAATTAGTTTCAGTCACTTCAGTTTGTCCCTGTCAGAAAAAAAACCCAGCAGTTTAACTATTGAAATCAAGAATCTAATTTAAGGTCAAATGTTCACTGGTGAGTTGTAAATCGTTTGGGCTGCTCGTGGTGCAGCGGTGTGCTGTTTCCTCACAGCGAGGAGGTGTCTGGTTTGAATCCCCGTCTGACAGGAGCCTCTCTTGCATGTGTGGGTTCTCTCCGGGTACTGCTGCTTCCTCCCACAGTCCAAAGTCGTGCTCGTTAGGTTCATTGGTGACTCTAAAATTTCCCGTAGGTGTGAATGTGAGTGTGGCTGGTTGTCCGTCTCTGTATGTCAGCTCTGTGATTGACTGGCCAACAACGACAGCCGGGATCTGCTCCAGCCCGAATGGGGAAAAAGCGGTAAAGATAACAGATGGATTGGGGCGCGCTGGTGGTGCGATGATTAGGGCGTGCGCTCCATGCATTGACGCTGTCGTCTCAAGCGGGCGGCCCGGGTTCGCATCCCGCCCGTGGCTTCTCTCCCTGGTTTCCAACTCTATCCACTGTCCTGTCTCTACATTAAAGAAAAGGCACAAAAGCCCAAAAATAAATCATAAAAAAAAAAAAATAACAGATGGATTGAAAGGAATTTGGGTTGGTGTGCTTTGGCGCCTACCGAAGGTCTCCGAGTGTAACTGCACCACCCCTCGCAGGCTGCGTTCACACTGCAGCCAAACGTTATCTGGATCTATTTTTTTTTTTTTGCCGAGTGTGACTCAGATCTGATGTTTTTACGACCGTCTGAACAGCACAAGTCGCATCAAATCAGATTTGGGCCACTTTCATACGTGGACTCCCACAGGAGTCTGATGCAGTCCACATTTTACTCGCAATGTGAATAGCCAAACACTATGAAACCTGAGCAGAAAACCTGAATCAAGCATTAAAGTCCTGCAGTGTTGACGCAGCTGCGACGAGGACTGTAGCCTCTGTACATAACCGCTAGGCTATCCAGCGCCATGCTTGTTTTTGATGTGTCAACAAACACAAAGCTGTCTTTCTCCCTCTGTGTCCACTGGTCATTATGCTAAGCTAAGCTAAGCTAAGCAGCATTGCTACCCAGTGTACAGAAAATGAAGGCATCACTTTAAACATCTGACTCTCAAAAGAAGAAATCTTCAGATTGTCAAAGTTTTATTTTTCTAAATTCTTTTTCAAACTCTGACCACGGTTGTCTGTTGGATTTTATTTTGAAGAAAAAAAACACAAAAACTATTCAGTCAACTTTTTTTTTTTTTTTTGGTTGTTTATTTACCACAAATAATTAAAACAGTTCGTATAAAATGAGACAAAATATTTTATTACCCTCAGAATAAACGATACAAAAGCAGTGAACGGTGTTTCTAAAAACTGTGGAAATACTGACAGAAACAAACGTGTCACCACGTCGCCGAGCGTGTTTCAGAAGCTGAGTGAAAACGCTCGGTACGACAGGTTAGTGAACACGTCGATGCGATTGCTGGTGCCGCCCACGGTCAGGACCTGGAACACACAAACACAGTTATTTACGTTAAATTAACGGACGGTCACCATGGTGTGGGGGGGGGGGGGGGGGGGGGGAATGATGTGTTCAAACCCTCTGTTGTCTTTCTGTGAGGATGCGATGCGTTCACTGACTCACCCTGTGCTCGGTGCTGTTGGTGTTGAGCTGCAGTGTGTTCAGGCTCTGTGGTGTGCAGGGGATCTGAGCTTTGACGTCGCCACCCAGCAGACAGTGGGACACGTACGGACCTTCGCCGACGGTCAAGATCTACAGAGGGAGGAGGTTAACAAACAGGGTCGATGCTTTTAGGATCATTTTAAGATATCAACAAATCGTCGTAAATTGTTTGAATAAGAAGTAAGAGTCAATACGTTATTTTTTACCCCCGCCCCCAAAAAAAGACATTCATTCAATTCATGCTTAACGCCCTCTAAGCTTTTCCTCCTCACTCGTCATCAACTGTCATCTCCAATCCTGACTCTTCCCTCGTCTGCTGGCTAACATACAATTATTATGATAACAGAAACAAGTAGCCTTTGTCCGGTGTCTTTACCTCATAAACAAATCCAACTTCTTTCAGTGGCAAAAATCAAACAAATCCTCACTACTACTCCTAAGATCAGGCCTCTTTGTGTGAGAATTAAACAATCTCTAAATGACAATGTTAAACTTTAGGAATGTGTCAACACGCCCATCGGGTGTTTCCATGGATTCTTTGGTCAATTAACTTCTTTTTTTTTTTTTTTTTTTTTTTTTTTAAAGATTTATTTTGTGCCTTTAATGGAGAGATAGGACAGTGGATAGAGTCGGAAATCAGGGAGAGAGAGAGAGTGGGGAATGACATGCAGGAAAGGAGCCACAGGCTGGATTCGAACCTGGTGCCGCCTCATGGGACGACTATAGCCTCCATACATGGGGCGCGCGCACTAACCACTGCGCCACCGGTCAATTAACTTCTGATAACGTCACTCTCATACTTGTCAATGTGAGGAGTCAGGATGACGCTAAATTGCTGTACCGATATCTTGACCTATCCCTGATGCCAACACAGCATAATGTAACACACTCCAGCGTCACACACTCCAACCTAACACACTCCAGCCTAACACACTCCAGCGTCACACACTCCAGCCTAACACACTCCAACCTAACACACTCCAACCTAACACACTCCAGCCTAACACACTCCAGCCTAACACACTCCAGCCTAACACACTCCAGCATGGCGTCACACACTCCAGCCTAACACACTCCAACCTAACACACTCCAACCTAACACACTCCAGCCTAACACACTCCAACCTAACACACTCCAACCTAACACACTCCAGCATGGCGTCACACACTCCAGCGTCACACACTCCAGCGTCACACACTCCAGCGTCACACACTCCAGCCTAACACACTCCAGCCTAACACACTCCAACCTAACACACTCCAACCTAACACACTCCAGCATGGCGTCACACACTCCAGCCTAACACACTCCAGCCTAACACACTCCAACCTAACACACTCCAGCGTCACACTCCAACGTCACACTCCAACCTAACACACTCCAGCGTCACACTCCAACCTAACACACTCCAGCCTAACACACTCCAACCTAACACACTCCAGCGTCACACTCCAACCTAACACACTCCAGCCTAACACACTCCAACCTAACACACTCCAACCTAACACACTCCAACGTCACACTCCAACCTAACACACTCCAGCCTAACACACTCCAGCCTAACACACTCCAACCTAACACACTCCAGCATGGCGTCACACACTCCAGCCTAACACACTCCAGCCTAACACACTCCAACCTAACACACTCCAACCTAACACACTCCAGCCTAACACACTCCAGCCTAACACACTCCAGCCTAACACACTCCAGCCTAACACACTCCAGCCTAACACACTCCAGCATGGCGTCACACACTCCAACCTAACACACTCCAACCTAACACACTCCAACCTAACACACTCCAGCCTAACACACTCCAGCCTAACACACTCCAACCTAACACACTCCAGCCTAACACACTCCAGCCTAACACACTCCAGCCTAACACACTCCAACCTAACACACTCCAGCATGGCGTCACACACTCCAGCCTAACACACTCCAGCCTAACACACTCCAGCCTAACACACTCCAGCATGGCGTCACACACTCCAACCTAACACACTCCAACCTAACACACTCCAGCCTAACACACTCCAGCCTAACACACTCCAACCTAACACACTCCAGCCTAACACACTCCAGCCTAACACACTCCAGCCTAACACACTCCAACCTAACACACTCCAGCCTAACACACTCCAACCTAACACTCCAGCCTAACACACTCCAGCGTCACACTCCAGCCTAACACACTCCAGCATGGCGTCACACACTCCAGCATGGCGTCACACACTCCAACCTAACACACTCCAGCCTAACACACTCCAGCGTCACACACCCCAGCCTAACACACTCCAGCCTAACACACTCCAGCCTAACACACTCCAGCGTCACACTCCAGCCTAACACACTCCAACCTAACACACTCCAGCATGGCGTCACACACTCCAGCCTAACACACTCCAGCCTAACACACTCCAGCCTAACACACTCCAGCCTAACACACTCCAGCCTAACACACTCCAGCCTAACACACTCCAACCTAACACACTCCAGCGTCACACACTCCAACCTAACACACTCCAGGATGGCGTCACACACTCCAACCTAACACACTCCAGCATGGCGTCACACACTCCAGCCTAACACACTCCAGCCTAACACACTCCAGCCTAACACACTCCAGCCTAACACACTCCAGCCTAACACACTCCAACCTAACACACTCCAGCGTCACACACTCCAACCTAACACACTCCAGGATGGCGTCACACACTCCAGCCTAACACACTCCAGCCTAACACACTCCAGCCTAACACTCCAGCGTCACACACTCCAGCCTAACACACTCCAGCCTAACACACTCCAGCCTAACACACTCCAGCGTCACACACTCCAGCCTAACACACTCCAGCGTCACACACTCCAGCCTAACACACTCCAGCGTCACACACTCCAGCGTCACACACACTAACAGCGTGAGAGAGAGAGCGAGCTCACCAAGTCCTGGTGGAAGGTGGCCTGTCTCTGGCAGCCCTTCAGCGGGAAGACGGAGGTCGGAGACAGAGAGCGGAGATGCCACAGGGACAGAGACGGACCTCCACCGCACAGCTGGAGGGAAAGAGACACAGCGGAATGAAGAATTACGCAACACGTTTTTGTTTTTACTCTAAATAAATCGATTTTCCCCAAAGCAAAGAAGAAAGAAAACAAAGCGACAGTTGATTCCAAAACATCACAATTTTTTGGCTTCCTCTCCCCGCCTTTACCTGATGTGATAGATTAATAATCAGAAATACATCTCCTCCTATCCCAGACACATATAAATGAAGGTCTAGTGAGTGTGCGTCCGTGTTTTCTCACCATCCAGTCGGAGTCTGTGGTCAGGCAGCTGATCCATTTACCATACTGAGGCCGAGCACAGCTCTGAAACAGAACACATGGTCACCTTTCTTCTCGAAGATAAAAACAATAAAAAGATGGAGAGAAGGCCGAGTTCTCTCACCTCGTATTTGTAGAGCTCGATGCAGTGCACACACTGATTCGTCCGGCTGTCTGAACAACACAACATCAGAGTGATTAATATGAAAACATTCTGCTGCTTTTTTACACCCGAGTCCAACATGGCCGCCGCCGCCGCCACTCACCCCACATCCTCACGGCGCCGTCCTCCCCCCCTGACAGGATCTCGGCCTCCCTCTCTCTCACGCTCACACAGTGGACGTAGTCCGAGTGACCCTGCAGCACCGCCTGAAAAACACAACACAGTTTTGAGCGTCTGTTAGAACGCGTGCCAAACTCCTCAGTGAAGAGGAGGAACTCCAGGATTTCCAGGTCAGACCTTGAAGACTCCGTTCTCCAGGTCCAGGATGTGGATGTTGTTGTCTCCTCCTCCGATTACCAGACTGTTGTCCTGAAACAAAGAGACATAGAGCTCAGCACGACCTGTGAACGCATCACGCTCTCACTTGTTGCTCTAAAAGACACAAAGAGGGCGTCGGCCAAACTGTCAGACTCAAGGCCTGAAAACGGTGAAAAAAAAAGAAGCAGATTCATGTTTGAAATCAAAGTTTCTCTAAAGCGTCAGTGGATTCATCTCATATCTCAGTATTTGATCTCGTACTGAGGAGTAGACAGTTCAGACTCACTCTGGGGTTGATGATCATGGCGTTGATCTCGGGGATCTCCAGACTGGATCTGAGGACAGAAACAGAAGAAACGGCTCAGGAGCTGGAGTCTTCAGGACGGACACACACACACACACACACACAGACACACACAGACACACACACAGACACACACACAGACACACAGACACACACACAGACACACACACAGACACACAGACACACACACAGACACACAGACACACACACAGACACACACACACACACACACACACACACACACACACACAGACAGACAGACACACACACAGACAGACACAGACACACACACACAGACAGACAGACACACACACACACAGACACACACACACACAGACACACACACACACACACAGACACACACACACACACAGACACACACACACACACAGACACACACACACACAGACACACACACACAGACAGACACACAGACACACACACAGACACACAGACACACACACACACACACACAGACACACACACACAGACACACACACACACACAGACACACACAGACACACACACACACACACACAGACAGACACACAGACACACACACACACAGACAGACACACACACACACACACACACACACACACACACACACACACACACACAGACAGACAGACAGACAGACACACACACACACACACACACACACACACACACACACACACACACACACACACACACACACACACACACACACACACACACACACACACACACACACACACACACACACACACACACACACACACACACACACACACACACACACACACACACACACACACACACACACACACACACACACACACACACACACACACACACACACACACACACACACACACACACACACACACACACACACACACACACACACACACACACACACACACACACACACACACACACACACACACACACACACACACACACACACACACACACACACACACGGCAAATTGAAAATGTGCCTCACTTGTAGTTTGGTCTTTTTGTCCACACAGGTTTGACATTCTGAGGACATAAAGAGAGAAAAATCATGTTTAAAAATCGTCACCATGTGTTCAACCTATTGTTACTATACTGTCCACCATGGTTTTTCTTTGTCCTGTTTGCTCTTTTACTTATTTTGTCCCTCTTTCTAATTCATTCATTTTATTTGCTGACCCTTTTCCTTTTGTTTTGTTTTGTTTGTTTGTTTGTTTTTGTCTAAATCTGCTTGCAAAACTGTATCGTACCACAGTTCCCCTCTTGTTTGTATCTCTTTTTAAAAAATGTTTTATTGTGTGAGTGTGTGTATGCACGTTTTGGTGAATAAAAGTTTTTTTTTTAAAAATAGAAAAATAAAAAAATAAAGAGAGAAAAGTCAAACAAATTCTAAAAAATCTTTACACACTCACACTACATTTAAAGTCTGAGCCTGTGCGTGACAAAACAACAACAGTGGACGCACTTTGATTCATTTGAGAATCAGCTTGTAGTTATTACAGCTTGTTTCGCCGCTGCAGAAAGTATCAATCTATGGAAGCAACTTAGACTCAAAATAATGCCCAGATCTAAAATATTAGAATTTCCCTTTAACAATCGTATCTTTTTATTGAACTGAAAACTCTGAAGAACAGATCATGACAGAGAGTAAACAACGTTGACTGAATGTATCTTGTTGTTAAGTCTATCTCCATCTGTACCTCCACCTGGAGCGTATGTTGCGCTGGTTTGAATTTAAAGTGACAGTCACCTTCTTGATAAGTTCGGCCCAGCTCCAGGCGCTGACCTCTCCGTTCCCTGAACTGAGGAGCTGACAGTCGGTGGAGAGGAGACAGAACACTGGACCCTCATGAGCTGACGGAGATAATAGTAAAAAAAAAAAAGTTTATTAAAGGAGCAGCAGCTATTAGCCTCATGCTAATGCTAACATTATAGTGTGTTTGTACTCACCTGTGAATGTGAGGACAGGTTTCTGACTCAGTCTGGTGGCCTCTGGACTCAGAGCTGCAGACAAGCTGCAACATTTCAACACATAACGATGGTTAATAAAGGTTGGTAATACACTTTCACAGACTTGCAGCAGGTGGCTTTAAGCTCTCAGGTATGTATGCTGTCTCACCTGAAGAGGGCGATCTCTCCGTAGTTGTTACCGGCTGCCAGGTATCGACCACATGGAGAGAAACTCTGAGAGAAGACGGTCATGTGGAGCAGCTGCAGAACAGAGACGACAAACGTTACTACACTTGCTTTGATATGAGTCATTTTGATTAATTTATTAATTTATTTTGAAAAATCTGTGACAGGTGACGAGAAACTTTCAATGGATTCTTGTTCCTGATGTCCGTGGCTGTACCTCTGAGACTTTTCAGCAGATTTTACTGTACAATTTTTGAAATAATTAAAGTTGAATTCTGCTCAAATTGCATAGAGACACTGATATGTTAGAAATTTTTTTTTAATCTGTGTGAGGTGACGAGAAACTTTCAATGGATTCTTATTCCTGATGTCCCTGGTTGTAGCAGACGCTTTTATCCAAAGCATCAGAGAGTAAGTACAACACTAATCCATTCATACACCGCCACCGAAGCAGCGGGAGCAATGCGGGGTTGAGTGTCTTGCCCAAGGACACATTGGACATGTTGCTCAGCTGGGGATTGAACCCTCGACCTTCCAGTTGAGAGGCAACGACTCTACCAACTGAGCCACAGTCGCCCACTGTAGATTTTACTGTAGAATTTTTGAAATAATTAAAGTTGAATTCTGATCAAATTGCATAGAGACACTGATAATTTAGAAATGTTGATTATATTTTTTTAAATTTGTGAGAGGTGACGCGAAACTTCTTATTCCTCATGTCCCTGACTGTAGTCCTGTGAATTTTCAGCAGATTTTACTGTGTAGTTTTTTAGATAATTAAAGGTAAAGTCTGCTCAAATTGCATTAAGACTCTTTGATATTTTAGTCATATTTGATATTTTATTTTGAAAATTCTGTGATAGGGGACGAGAAACTGTCAATGGATTCTTATTCCTCATGTCCCTGACTGTAGTCTTGTGAATTTTCAGCAGATTTTACTTTATATTTTTTTTAGATAATTAAAGATAAAATCTGCTCAAATTGCATTAAGACTCTTTGATATTTTAGTCATATTTGATATTTTATTTTGAAAAGTTTTCAGCAGATTTCACTCACTTGACTGCAGTACAGTTTATTCGGTCACTTCTCACCAACAGTATGTGGGTGACTTATAACTACAACAGCCATGTAATCAATCCAATGAATACCCGAATTTGACAGCAGACTATCTTTGATATAACTATGTCGTAAAAATATTTATGTTTTAAAAGAAGTCCTACTTAAAAGCAAGAAAATCAAAAATCAGCAGAAATCTGAACGGAGTTTGGCCTTACGTTTGCCTTCTCCCTATGGAACCCAACACGAGCAACACCAAGGAAAATAATTCACATTCAAATCCTAATTTAACATTTTATGTTGTTTATCTTTGCTGTCTCTGGGAATTAACTTCATGCTAGCGCGGTTAGCCACATTTCTGCCAACAACAATACACAACACATCGCGCAGATCTAAACCATCAGCCAGGTTTCTGTCATTTAAATCAGTTATCGGGTTAATAATCGGATCATTAAAAGTGCTACACTTTACCTCTACGGGACCCATCCTGCTGCTCATCCTGCAGTGATCACCTGGAGCACAAAGTTGGAATTAAAGCAGGAGAAAAAAAAAAATCTAAAACGGTGTGAAGAAGGAAGGAGTTGAGTGCCGGCGAGGAGAGATAACGTCTCTATGTGAGAGGCAATGCATTCTGGGACATGTAGTACAGACTCAACCAGTAGAATTCGGACTCAATTTGCAAGTAGAAACATTATGAATGATGATTCGTGGATATTGCGAAGGAAATGTATTTAACAATTATTGTGAATTAGATATATATGGACTTGCTATGATTTTGTGATGACTATGTCTTTAAAAAATGTTTTTTACTTTATTAAACAGACTCAAATGTCATTGTATGTTTGAAAAAGAAAAATCACTCATGATTATTGGACTGAAAAGTAGGCTAACTAATCTAAACAGGTAGCCTGCCAAAGACTTAATAGAATTAAAACAATGATGATGCCAGAGTTGAATAACAATCTAAAAAAGCATAAAAAATAAAACATCTTTAAACATTTGATTGAACATTTTAGGATAGGATAGGATAGTACTTTATTGATCCTTAGAGGGGAACTTCGGGCGTTACAGCAGCACAGACAAGAAAGCTCAAAAATACCTCACCAGCTTGTTGAGCCTGTTTGCCTCACCAGTCTTCATGCCACCCCACCAGCACGCCACAGCAAAGAAGAGAACACTGGCCACCACAGACTGGTAGAAGGTCTTCAGGAGTCTGTTGCAGACACTGAACGATCTGAGTCTCCTCAGGAAGAACATCCTGCTCTGTCCCTTCCTGAGCAGGATGTTCTTCCTGAGGAGACTCAGATTTAGCTGATTCTGATTTTTTTTCTTCCAAAAGCACATTATGAATAAAGACCTTTGACGTTTTTCTGTACAATTCTATGAAACTTTGTTGTTATTGTATGAAAGATTTATTGTAAATCCCTCGCTTTATGTTACTTAGTGTTGTTTTGACACGTTTAAATTCACAAGACCAGCTTTAACGCAGCTTGATAGCCTATTGATGCGATTGACTTTTTTCTAAGCACACATGAACTCCTAAGTCTTGGTTTATTGGTTGGATGTATTGTACCTATATGATGTTTTATTTCTGCTTCAGTAAACAATGAGCTGTTTTACAAACTTTTTTTAAAAATGCTAACATCACAGCAGTGAAAAGGCCACAACATTTAAAAAACAAGGGACACAAATCAATATAAATATAAATGTATAGATTACAAGATATAGCATTGATAGTTTTGTTAAGTCATCCGATTTTGTCTTAAACCTGAACCGATAAAAGATGTCAGGGAAAAATTAACAGCAAGAATTGATCAATCATATTTAAATGGATATTATAGGCTTATCCCAAAGAATGGATCTGTAGCAGATGCATTCTAGGCTGGGCCTTACATTTGAATCGTGGGCCCATGCAATCAAAAGTAAAGATCATAGATATCAAAAAGAAAATATATCTATTTATTGACGCAGTAGGTGCAGAGACGTGCAGGTGAAAGATCATTAAACAATGATGGGTAGTCTATGGCTAAACCCTGCATTTTCCAGCACAGGATGAACATGCGTCCACCCTCCAGGACACCTTCACCAGGAGGAGCACAGCCAGGGCAAAGAGGATCATGAGTGACCCCCACCACCCAGATAACGGACTGTTTACGTGGCTACCCTCTGGCAGGCGCCTTCGACACATCAAGGCGAACACAGAAAGACTCAGGAAGTGCTTCTTTCCTCAGGCTGTCCGGACTGTTAACTCC
Organism: Labrus mixtus; assembly: GCF_963584025.1. Lineage (NCBI taxonomy): Eukaryota > Metazoa > Chordata > Actinopteri > Labriformes > Labridae > Labrus > Labrus mixtus. Next base: position 20,440,852 of record NC_083631.1, on the reverse strand, counting down.
ACTCTCCTCAGTTAAAAACAAAACAGAACTGTGATTACATAATGCACACACACACCACACATTCCAATCTGCACATTGCACTTTGACACCCTGGACACTTTACACACTGACACTTTACACTGTTTACATTATTCTATATTTTGTATATTCAAATAATTCTTTTTTAAATTGTACATTATATTCGATTTTACTGTATATATGTGTACATGTTCATGCTCCATCCAGAGCACTAAGGTCCTCCAACCAGCTGCTCCTGGACGTGCCCAAAACAAGGCTCAAAACGAGGGGCGATCGAGCCTTTTCTGTTGCAGCTCCGACACTTTGGAACAGATTACCATTTAAAATAAGATCTGCTGCCACAACTGAACAGCTCAAGTCATTTTTAAAAACCCATTTATTTTCCTTGGCTTTTACCTCTAGTTGAGTGTTTTATCCCAGCAGCAGTGTCTACTAGAACTTTTACTATTGTTTTGTGTTTTAATTTAATTTACTTTAATTTTTGCTTTTACGTGTCTTTATGATGTTTTGGATGTAATGTATTTTGCCTAATTTACTGTACAGCACTTCTGCTGCCTCGGCTGTTATAAATGTGCTATATAAATAAAGTTGACTTGACTTGACTAGTAATTTGAGTGTTTCGGATAGGATAGTACTTTATTGATCCCCAGAGGGGAAATTCGGGCGTTACAGCAGCACAGCCAAGAAAGCTCAAAAATACACATTAAACAGAATAGATAAGATAAATAAAAATAAAAATAAAAATAAAAACAGGGGGTATATACAGTACAAAATGAATGATGAAGTTAACTGGGGGGAATTGAGAATTGAGACAGTTTATTGCCTGGCCTTGTAGAACAGTCTTTACATTTCACTGCACATGAGCATGTGACAAATAAAAATCTTGAATCTTGAATTTTGAATGTTGTATGTGTGTGTGCAGAATGGAAGTTGATAAAAAATGACCTCGGGGTGTCATTTGCCCCATCCTGGCACGGCACGGCTCGGCTCATTTTGCAGGCCGAACAGCTCCAATGCTTTTTAATTCATTTAAAAAAAATAAAATAAAAAAAAAGACCAGACATGCATGTCACAAGAAAGCACAAAGGAGAAATAGATAGAGCCGCCTTATCATTAAAATTACCGTTCAAAACAACTAACCGGTGTTTTCTTATTGCTGCTGTTTTTCATCCTGCGCATGATGACGCGTCAACGTGTGCGCTCGGTGCTCCGCGCGGCTAGCAGCGGCAGGAAGTAGGCTATGCTGCTGTGGAAGCGGCGGTAAGGGGGGGGAAGAGCCAAGAACCAAAAGTCGGTGATAGACGAGGAGGAGGAAAAATAAATAATCATGCCTAATCCGTGAAACCTGCAGTTTTGTTTTGGGTTTTTTTTTTACACCGCAACGCCGTGCATCGTTCACGCTGCGTGCGCAAAAGGGCCAATCGAGGGGTAAGTTTGACGCGGAAAACGGTTGAAAATCGCGGTTTTCCATCAAAGGGGGCCGCGGTGTGTTTGTCGAGATCTTTGTGTAGCTCCGGGCTAGCCTCGGGTTGCTAAGCTGGAATGCTAATCACTCATGCAGCGGCGTCACATTTCTACCGCAGGAAAGCCTTTATTTACAAGTGGAAAGCATTCTTTTTAGCGTTGCACTGGCTCATGCACACTCTTGTTTGCGTGTTTTGTTGTTTTGAACTTCCGTTTTTACCCTCTTTCTGGCATCGCGGGGGGGGGGGGGGTGCTAACTAGCCTAGCCTGCTGCTGCTAACATTAGCTCGGCCGAGTCGCTCTCTTTCGCCTCCATTTCAGCAAAATATTTTATTTAACAAAACCTGAATATCACCACAGTAATGCGTAGTTTGGTTTTTACGTCATTTCCCTGAGCTTGACGCATCTCCGGGATTTAATTTTAAGGCAGCGGAATAGCATGCTCGGCTGTGGGGGCTAAAAACGGCGCTAACCCGTTAGCATGGGGGAAAATGGCTTGCTGCTTGAAAGCCATTTTCCGATGGAGATGGGGTCTCAGTGAAAGTGGGCTTGACTGTAGGTGTTTGTCCCCGCTGTGCTGGTGGCATCATGTCGGATATAACTAGAAAAGTCAGCATTTTATTTCCCCCGCAGATTTTTCCCCCGTGTTACTCTGCACGGCTGACCGGGCTCCCAGTGTCGCTCCCTCGGTTATATCCGGGGGGGCGGTGAGTCGGCCGAAGGAAATGTCGGCCGTGTGTCGGTGAAATGCCGCTTTTGTCCCGATAAATTCATGCTGGGGCTGAACCCAAGCAAGAGGAGACGGGCCAAGGTCAGGGAGCCGTGCTGCGGCTGCAGAGGCTGTTTCTCTGCCAAACCTCACTGTAGTAAAGGAAAGTAAAATGTAGATTGCAGATTAAGAGTTTTTATGTGGGGTTTAAATTCAAAACAACCCATGTGTGATCAAACCCGGGTTATGTATTCACGGAGGAGGAAGGGGGGAGGGGGGGGACCAGGTTTGAATCTGAGCTACCTCCAGGACCACACACAGAGAAACGCAGCCGACTGTTTTCGCGAAGAAAAAGGGTTTTAATGAACCAGGCTCGTTTTTTTTTTTTGAGCGCCGACTCGGTTTGTTTACATTATCTGCAGCTTAGTGGGAAGAAAAAAAAAAGTTGGAAGGAAAAAACAGAAAAGGGGTTTTTTGATTGGCTGCTGCTGCAGAGAGCAACGATTCAAATCTGTTTATGAATGAGATGCTTCATTTGGGAAAATCTTTTGCTGGATTGTTAATAATATATCTCCACAGTGTGATATTGTAGTTTCACAGAAGAAAAAGATGCAGTGCTGGTACATGGGGAAAATAAATACACACAGACAAAAATGTCAAGTTAAAAGTTATATATGCACTCTGGAAATGTCATAATGTAATCTGATAATTATTTTAATTTCAAGTTAATATGAAATAAATGTTGAATATTTACAATTTTTTTTTTTATTTGTAGGGACAGTGTGCATATTTTAATTACAGCTGTAAAAATGCCAGATTATAGCAGAAGTGCTAGTTTCCATCTGTTGTCCCTAGGCAGGTAACAGAGAAAGACAAATAAAATACAAATACAAAGGCACAAGTGACACAAGACAATAATAAAGGTTAAAGGTGGTCACAGACTTGGTTTTCTTTTATCCACTGTTTGAGGTGTATTTTGAAGGTTACATATGTTTGTGAGTGGGAGAATATTCCAATATTTAGTTCCTTTGACTGACGGAACAGTTTGTCCGAATGTAGTGCGTCTGTATGGGACCTCACAGTCTCCTCGGGCTGTGGCCCCTGGTGCCGATCCCACTGGCAGACTTCAGATTATCTGTAAAGTGTTTAAATAGAATAGTTAAAACAAAAGTTTTATTTTAGGAACTGTACTACCTCTCAGTTGGTCACAGACTTAAAATCTACCTGATTGATTCGATGTTTGAAAAATTAACCAAAGCTATTTAATAGAAGTGTTTTTTTTTAAAACGGACAATACAGTGTAAGCGAGGAGATGTTTTTCTGCCAGGTTATATGTTGTAAAGGGTGTCTCACATTCTTCAGTGACTCTGTTGTTTGGTTTCCCTCACGTCAAACATCTGGCCGAGCTCGGCACCTCTTCCATGTTTATTCTGACCGCTTCTTTACTTTCCTTTATTATCTCTGCAGTTCTTTGCATTAATTGTGAGTGCTGCAGATTCATCTGCAATAAGCATCATGTGTATACATTTAGTCCAACAGTATTTTTTATTTTGATTGAGTTGGTGTAAAAATGGACTTGTGTGATTTAAGCAGCAGGAAGTGTTTAAACTTTTTGACAATTAAATACAAATCAATGATGTAAGTGAGATTGTTAGTAAATATTGAAACGTTGTTTGTAAAGTTTAGGAGTCGAATGGGAAAACATTTTAAGTTCTAGTAAAACGAACTTGAGTTATGTGAATTACTCTTACTCCATTTTTGAGATTTTCTTTTCTGTGGTCCCATTATAGGTGTGAAGGCCGCTTTATTGAAGAACTTCTTTGGGTCCTTTAGAAAAGTGCTAGTGGCTCTAGGGAGGATTTTACACTGACAGTGTTTGCAGTGTCTGCTGCACAGACTACACTTTACTGTTCATGACTGTGTTAGTTGTCTTGGTCTAGTCGTCTCTGTAAGGTAGTCCTCAGTCATGTCCTAGTTTGGTAGTCTCAGTCTGGATTGCTCAGCTTGTTTGGCTTGGTTATTTAGCTTTAAAAAAAAAACTGTGCCTTGTAAATTGTTATCCAAGTATACTTTGCTTGGTAGTCCTGGTTGAGGAAGGTCTTTGTGGGTGGCTTGGCCGTTGTTGCCTCTGGGCCAAATAGACTCAGCCTGATTAATTCTCAGATTTTCAGTTTTGCTGGGACGCCTGAAAGACATGACCTGGTAGTCCCGTCTTGGTCAGAAAGTGTCAGTCTAGTTTCCTCCGTCAAGTAATCTGACTGTTGTCTCGGTCAGGTAACCATGGCCTGATGTCCTATTTGTTGTTGGTTTGTAGTCTTAGCCTGGAAGTCATGGTGGTGTTGGTATGGTGGTTTTGGTCAGGTGTTCTCTGGGCTGGGTCTGGGCTTTGTAGTCTTTGTCAAGCAGTCTAAAATGGGTCGCTTCGGTCAGGTGAACTCGCCCTGATCACCTAGTATTTCTTGGTCTGGTGTCTTTGGTCTCGTAGCCTAGTCACTCTGGACCAAGCACATCAGCCAGGTTTTCTTATCCTGATAAAGTATAGTCCTGTCTCATGTTCTAGTTGTCTCGGCCAGGTAATCCCCACCAGGTTGTTTTGTTCTGCTTCTGTAGTCCTAGCATTTTCAGATTCATCATTTATATAGGCTAACAGCAACAAGGCAATGAAAAAATAAAAAGGCTTCACACAAGACATCAAGAGCATCATAACTAAGGGCAGAAGAAACGTTAAAAGAGGACATTTAAAAAGCAAAACATTAAAAAAATCAAAGAAAATAATAAAACCAGCAACATCATTTTTGAACTATGTGCAGATGTTTTTAATCTGGGACATGTTTTGCTCTCTGAAAGAACCCTTATAACTCCCCATGGTATGAGGCAGCCCCTTTTTATGCATCATTTGTGCGACCAACGATCCAGAACTAAAAAAATATTGAATTTATCGCAATAACTGAAATAATGAAATTCAGATGTTTTTATTTCAGTGGACTTTTAAATCAAATTGCTAATCATTGCAGTCCTTCTAAAACCTAAAGATCCTTATGTTAATAAAAGTGACTATTGGTGATTGATCGTTCGAATATTGATGTGAAACTCAGCAGTCGTCTGACACTGTCAAACAGGTGTGTTTAAGTTATGTACATGTTTATATTCCTATCAACTTACACTACTCAACACGTAATAAGCTTACTGATAATGGTGAAAGCTCACAGCAGGGGTTGTTCTTAAGCTCTGCAAATACTTTTACAAGTACATTTAGCTATTCATACTTTTAAATTCTGTACTATGCAAACATGAAGCCAAGATTTCAGATAAAAAGCTAAATGCTTTGTCCCGTAAAACTGAAATCTGTATATTTGATTAAACGTTTATTCTGGCTGTATTTTAGATAAAAAAAACAAACATTTCTCTTGTGTTGTTTGTGGCTGTTACGTTTTTTTTTTTTTAAATGTTCTCATTTCCCTCTGAACAAGATGTCACTGAAAAAATAGAGATTTTAACATTATGAAGCTATGATTATAATTATTATTAGTTGGAGACACGTTGAAAACCAATAAGAGGAAGAAAGAAAGCGCCTGTAATTGTACCTGGTCTTATCTTCCTCCCGCTCTCCCACCTGTCACACTGCAGCTCGTCAGCATGTCTGCGTGTGTTCCTCCCCCTCCGCCTCCTCAGCCCCCTAACCCTCCACCATTTTCCTCTCCCGCCAATCAAATCCGCCTCCACACCTTTATTTTCTACTGCTTTCCTTTTTTTTCCTCTGTCCTTTTTCATCCTTCGCTTCAAACCCCGAGCAGGCATCCGCCCCTCCCCCACTCCTCCCTTGCCGCTGCCCCCTCTAGCTACCTCAGTAGGTTTCTATTTTCCCTTTGCATTAGATCTTTTTCATTCTTTCATCGTCTTTTTACTTTTCCTCTTTGACTTCCTTCAGATTATTGGGGTATTCTTACAGGCCTTTACCCCCCTTTAAGTCTCATTAACACATAGAACAACAAAACACACATAGAAACATTAACATATAAAGTAACACAAACACTTTCCAGCCGAATGAATATGTATCAGTGGTTATTATAGTATACAAGGTGTGCACTGAGTTAAGGATTTTCTCGCAATAACATTTCTAAGATTCAGTCATGAGTTGGTGTTGAAAGTCATTTAAAGACCTTGGATGTTTCTGTGGAGTGTGTGTGTTTATGTGAATCCTAGCAAGGTGCAGATTACCATAGTTTCCTGCCGTAATCTGTGACAGATTACAGATTAGCCTTTTAAAACTGTCACAGGCATCGACTCTTTTTAATCACCTCTGGTCCTTAAGGAGCTATTGATCTGATCCCTGTCTGTGTGTTTTCCCTGTGTGAACGTGTGGTAATTCATAGCTTAATAACCAGGTAAGAAAATACAAGTTTCTGACTAAATGACTGAGATGGAGATTGTGGTGTAACATAAATTGATATCGGTATCCATCTTGATTTGTTTTCTTTAAAACCCCCTTCCGTAAACTGAATAATGTATTCAATTTTATACCACATAAGACATTTTACTTTGTTAGACCTCTTATGATCAGTAATACAAAAACACCAGAAAATACTGTGAGGGATATATATTTATATTTGAATAACTATAAAATACATATGAAGTTAATCCTGGAGAAGGATACATTTTCTAGTTGAAGACTCCAAACCAGAAATATTTCACACTTAAAATCCTATAGTAAGTAATATAATGCATGCTTAAGTGTTGTAAAAATAGACCTTTTCTATTGCAGGGATAAGCAGAAGACATAAAATTACATATTTGCACAGTCACAGACTCAGTAAAGATGATATAAAACAAAGAACAGAGAATCTGCAACCACAGAAACATGATGATAATGTGGCGTTTCAGATACATTACAGGCAGCTAATCTTTAATTAATTACCCCGTGTAGTTTGTATGTGTGTGTCAGGTGTACTGCTGAGATAATGTCACCATTTTCCACATCTACCGTCCAGTAGAGGGGGCTGTAGTTGTGATGGAGGCAGCTAATTATTGCCGGTTATTCTTTATCTTTTCACTGTGTCAGCAGGTGCAGTATCCCCCGTTTAGAGGGTCACGTGATATCAGGAACAAACAGAAGAGAGTCAATACTAGACCATCAGCAGCCTCACTGTAACTTTCATTCAGACACTTACAGATGGGCTGGCTTCATGCTCTCCATTTTTTCTTCTTCTAAACACTCAGCCTTTGAGAATCAAACCAATAAAAGAATAGACCAAAGTTGCATAAACACCTCATGCTGGATTTGATGCTGTTTTCCTGTATGACACTTTAAATTTAAAAGGCCCACTTTGTGAAAAGAGCTGAAAATTAGCAAAAACTATAAACTCTGTGCAGCAAGTAAGTTTTATGCTCTGTATTGGGAGTAGGTCATATTGCAATGTCACAATCAATTCATACCAATGCTACTAATAAATACAACATTTTACAGCTGAAACATAAATGATCTCGCTGCAACATGCTTGAATGATAATTCCTGTAACATTAACTTTATTTTTAAAGTTTTAAAAAAGCCACGAAAGAATAGACCAATCTCAGCTGTTAGATAACACTGTTTTTATTTGTCACCAAAAGTTGAGTTTACCACAGGGCCTTTAGACACTCATCCCGACCCTTTGTCTCAAGTCTAGAACTACTTTCTTTTTCATTCATTTTTTTTAACACTAGATTAGGCTGCTGTGTGTGTTTGACCATTGATGGAGCAAGTAGGTGGAGACTATGCGGGGGGGGGGTTTGTTGATACTGTGGAGGATTTACAGCCTGTCCTCTTTACTCTGTCAACAAAGGTGTGTCATGCATACTGCTGTCTGCTGGTGTTGGGACTACAGCTCCTGCTTTTTTTTTTTACAATGTAAAATTAAAAGAATGTTTTCATCTACAGATATTTCTATATAAGATACATGAATATGCAAATCGGCCAGACTATATTACATGCATGCATTACTATTAAGAACACCTACACCCTCCTTAAAGGGGATGGCTCAGCTGTTAAAAACACAAATAGATCCAAGGGAAGCTTGGATGTCAGAAAAGGTCTGGCAGCTCTTACACAGATTACTGTGGATTTCATTCTTTGGCTACCTGACTAATGGAAACTTCGCTGCCTAAGTTTAAGTTCATCTTTAGCTTACCCTCTCCCTTTTCTTCTTGTCTCCACAGTAATACCTCACTGGCTGGTGTGACCCAGGACCCTGCAGGCCCACCATCTCCCAGGGTGGGCCCCGATAAACTGGACCTCTTGGGGAGAATAAGGCTCCCATGGCTACCCCCAGCTAAAGAGCTAAGCCCCCTTCTCCACCTCCCCTGTATCACTGTTCATTGCTTAGATGTGAACAGTGATTCCTTCCAACCAATTTGCTTTAGAGTACTATGGCAATGCATGATATGAGTCGTGCCAAGGGTTTCCCCTGTAAAGAGTGTGATATGGTTTGTCCGAGTACTCCAAGTCTTCTAGAGCATATGAAAGCACATTATCAGCAAGAAGAGACTGGACGTTTTGAGTGTGAACAGTGTGGCAGAATTTACAAGCACGCAGCTAGCCTAGCAAATCATAAAAAGTCACATGAAGTAGGATCCTTTCAGTGTCCGGTTTGTACTCGTACCCTCCCTAATGCTGTAGCTTTGAAGAATCACCTTCGTATCCATACATTGTCCCCTAGTAGTACGCACGCAGAAGAAGAGAGTGAAGAAGTACCCGAAGAAGCAGGCCACGACGAGAGGGACTACAGCCTCGCCCAAGAACTCTCGGACGGGTTTGGGCGTTCTCATTTGAACAATAGTGGTATGGGACATAGTGTCCTACAAAGCCACGAGACAGACGACCACGGAAAAAAAGGCTCCCCTGAATCCGACGACGCTTGGGACAGACCATTCAAGTGTGATCAGTGTGACAGAACCTACCGGCATCACGGTAGCCTGGTGAACCACAAGAAGTGTCACCAGCAAGGAACTTTTAAGTGCTCTGTGTGTTTTAAACAATATAGCAACCTGGCTGCCCTAAATAGCCACGAGAGAACTCACTCCAAGTTCAAGACCCCTGGAGCATCAATGGTGAGCAGCAGCGGTAGCAGCAGCCTCCATGACTCGGAGCGCAGCAGTGGTGCCCAGTCATCCCAGAGTGATGACACGGCATCCTGTTTCTGCCACTTGTGCCAGATAGCGTTGCCGAATAAGGCTGACTTTCAGGAGCACATTCTGTTACACAACGCAGCCACACCCTCTTTAGGACTGCCACGCAGTTTCCCTGGCATCATGCCTCACAATCTGAGTGCGGTTCGATCCCCAGCATACACTCCTGCCCTAGGGGACCCTCTGCCCCTTCCACCCCTGCCAGGTGAGAAAAGAGGTCCCTATGATCCCATAATGGGTCCTCCAGTCAACAACCCCATCTACACATGTGCATATTGTGGCGCTGGACATCCAGATTTGGAAACCTTAAAAGTCCACTATCTGACTCATGATCCCCACCCTGCCTCCCATGGCCAAGACAGCTCAATCCTCAACTCAGACACGCTAAGCTCTGGATCACAGGGTTCTGTGTCCTCGCCTTCAGGAGGCCGTGTGCCCCAGGCCAATTCTCCAGATGACGGAGAGCGGCGCTTTAAGTGCGGAGAATGTGGCAAAAGCTACCGTCATGCAGGAAGCCTGGTCAACCACAAACGCTGCCACCAGACAGGCCACTACCAGTGCACCATTTGTTGTAAGCAGTACCCTCACCTGGCAGCCCTACACAGCCACCTGAGGAGCCACAAGGGGCGTGGCTCCAACCAGCCTTTAAGTAATGACAGCAACGACTGGCTGTCACCAGAGCCCCTAACCCTGGACTCCCAGCAGAGCTATGTTCAGGAAGGCAGTGGTGCCACTACTCCAATATCACTGCCAGGAAATCTTGGTGACGCTGCCCACTTTGTACCAGATGCTGGACACAGCAGTGGGCTTGACTCGCTTGAGTTCCATGATCGCTTTGATGGCAGCTCACTCTCCCAAAGCAACTCTGCCCACCGCCAGGCGGACAGACATGTATGTGCAGACTGCGGTGAGATGTATGCAGATGTATCTGGTATCAAGTCGCACATGTGTCCCCGCCGTGGCCAGCAGCAACCACAACAGCAGGGCAACATGTCTAACGGTTTTATGGGGAGCATGAATTACCACAGCTCCAGTGGGACTTCGCTCCCTGCCGGTAGCTCTAGCAACCTAAAAGAAGGAAGCAGTCAAAGGCAGTACTCCCAGAGCGGAGGCAAGAGAATGGGGAACAATGACAAAGATGATGATGATGATGGTGAAGTGTATCAGTGCTCAGTGTGTGGTAACCACTATGCCAGTCTCAGAGCCCTAAGAAGCCACCTGCGTAGCCATGCCAACAACCCTACAGCTCCAGGACCTTCCAACCTTGATCAAGAATGGAGGATGATTTGCTCAACATGTGGGCAGAGCTTCTCTAGAAAGCAGGACCTTCTGAATCACCAGCTAGTCCATGGCCCTCAAAGGCCAGACGGACAGCAGCCTGTTATTGGAGGCGGTTCAGCTAATGGTAATGACAAAATGGATGGACGCAACCACATTTGTGTTGACTGCGGCATGTTTTTTGCTGACCGCCACCACCTGATTACCCACCTGTGCCCTGGTAAGAATCGGGGCAGCTCCCTGAGCAAGCAGGGCCTGAATGGAGCAAAAGGGATGTCTGGTGGAGAAGGCGTCGGTGGTGGGGTAGCCGGAGGAAGTCGTGATGTTGGTGGGGATGGACGTAGACCTATGGTTGACCAAAGTGACAAGCCACACAAGTGTGATCAATGTGGACGAGGATACAGACATCCCTGCTCACTCCTTAATCACAAGAAGTCCCATAAAACTGGTGTCTTCCGCTGTTTGGTGTGCCAGAAACGCTACTACAACCTTTTGGCTCTCAAGAACCACCAAAGGACCCACTTTGATCTGAAAAGGTAGGTTCCATTTTCTGAATTTAGAGGTGTGCATGTTTTTTAATCAATGGTGAGCTAATTTATTTTGTTTTAATCAAAATCCACTTAAAATCTATTATTGTTTGCAAGGGCTGTGATAATAATTGCACTGAATGAATCGTATGCCAAACAGGTCAAACTGAATTGTGACTTTCAGCCCTGTTCCAAATATCCCTTCTTTACCAAAGGACCATGTTCAATACTCCTGCTATGCTTACATTGGTTCAAGTTTGCTACCAGAGTCTTAGTGTTTTCTTTATTTCTGCCCGTTCCCTCTGCAGGCACAAGTGCGAAGAATGCGGCAAGGCTTTCAAGATCCAAAAGCAGCTGATCAACCACCTCCGTCTCCATGAGGAGCACAGAGCCAAAGGCCTTGTTAGGACTGGACCCAACGGTTCCCGCTTCCAGCAGGCTGGCCCATCACAATTGCAGACTATGAGAGGAGAGTCATCAAAGAGCCAGGTGATGGGTGTGAAATACAGCCATCAAGGGTTCAAAAAGCCCTACTCTTCAGCTGGAACTTCCAGGCCCCAAAAGTTTGACCCATCTGAAACTGGACGTCGGCCTTTTTCCTGTGAAGAATGTGGAAAAACGTACCGCCATGCAGGAAGCCTGGCTAATCACAAGAACCTTCATAAAATTGGAGAGTATCACTGCAATGTTTGCAACTCAACATACCCAAACAGGCTAGCAATGAAAAACCACCTACGACTCCACTTTGCCCAGAAGAAGCACAACTGCCAAGAGTGTGGCAAGGGCTTCCGTACTCAGAGACAGCTAGCTACCCACACTACAGCTGGCCTGTGCAAGGGTCCGCAGGGCCCGGGGGTTCAGATGGACTTTGAGTGTGATGGCTGCTGTGAAGGCTTTACCACAGCTGATGAGCTTGCAGCCCATGACTGCCCTGCCCAGCACCTGCCATCATCCTCCTCCACCAACAGCTCCACCAACATCAGCATGGAGAGAACCTCTGTGGACCTGGACTCCGATGAGAGACCCTACGCGTGTGACTTGTGCAGCTGTGCCTATAAGCATGCAAGCTCCTTACTAAACCACAAGCACACCCACAAGACAGGCAACTTCCGGTGCAACTTTTGTGACAAGCCCTACACCAACTACATGGCGCTGCGCAACCACATGCGTATCCACACTCAGCGGAAGAAGCACATCTGCCACACGTGTGGGAAAGCCTTCCGTCTGGCCCGGTTCCTCCGTAACCACCAGAAGGTCCATGAGGAAGGTGCCACCCCCTTCGGCTGCCCAACCTGTGGCAAGAGTTTCCAGGGCAGATCTGGTCTGGCCAGGCACCGCTGCGGGGACAACCAGGTAGGCATGGAAGTCAGAAGGAAGGCCACTGCACCTGCGGGAGAGGGCGAAGAGTGTCGGTACACGTGAGTTCTCGTCAGTTGTTTGTGATTCTACGAAGTTGGAAAAAAAGTAGTGAAGATAAATTTAGGTCTCTACATGTCTATTACAGGTATATGATCTCCAATCCGGCTTCCTTGGGACCATACGCGTGCCGGAATTCGGATTTTTCTGAAGTTTGGACAAATTGAATTAGTGGAGAGACCAGATAAGTCAACCCTGTTTGCTTTCAGTTAGCATATAACACACTTCAGTTTTTTTTTTTTTAGCCTACCAACAATCAACTTTTCTTTTCAGATGTTTTGTTTTCATGCTTTGTTTTCTAAGCAAACTTTGACACCGATAAAAGTAGCCTGTAGCATATTGGCAAAGTATTGATGTTGTGTGATCCTTGCTCTTGTTATGATTTTAAATTGTAGTCTTTGATTTGTGTGTGTTCTCTTTAGGTGCTAGATACGGGCTAGTTATTAGACTAGAAAATGCAGTTATGTGATGGGCCTCTTGCATTGTGATGTCTTGGCAACCTGAAATCACAGGGAAGAATAGGAAGTATTTGGAGCTAGCTGCACTGCACATGTCAAGAGGTTAATACTGCTTAATGGTCAACCCCACAGCAACTGCAAGCAATTACAGTTTGGCTTGGTAGAGGTTATTACGGCATTTCTGATTGATTTTTCATCATTTCACTCAGATTTCACAAAATTAACCTGAAAGAAAGCTGTGAATGAAGGTTTTTGAAATTGTTTTCTGATGTGAAAGAAGCTGTTAGAAGCTTGTGTTCATTTGTGCAGTGCAGGGAGCAGCAGATACCTCCCATTTCCCTTCATGAATCCCAGTTGTTTGTCCATAGTTTCTCCCATGTCCTTCCCTTTCCCACTCAGCAGTCCTCCCCCCTATGACATGTCTAGAAATCATAACTTTAAATGGTACACCACTTTGTAATAGTCTTTAAAGCTTTAAGCCGGATTTCAGATCATATACCTGTATGTGCAACATCTTAGATGATGAGAATTTAAAATATTTCCTTAACTATAAAGAACAAGTGGTCACCAGTATCTGAAATTGACTTGGTAAAGATAGTTTAAAAAAAATGTGTAAAATACACTCTTCAGTTGCTAATCTCCAATTTTCTTTCCTTCCATCCCTTCCCCGTTGTTCCCTCCCTATTGTTTTTCCTTCTTTGTCTCTGCACAGATGTGATCAATGTGGCCGCTCCTACCGCCATGCCAGCTCCCTCCTTAACCACAAAAACACCCACACTGTCGGCATCTACCACTGCGCCGTGTGCCTGAAGACCTACTCTAACCTGCTTGCCCTGAAGAACCACCGCCGTATCCACTCAGAGACACGGCGCCACCGTTGCCACGACTGCGGCAAGGCTTTCCGTGTTTCGTCCCAGCTCTACAACCACCGACGTGTCCACCAGAAGCAGCGGGAGCTGACCTGCCGGTCCTGCCAAAGAGCCTTTCCTACGCATGCCAGCTTCAGACTCCACATGGAGATTACCCATGGTCAGGCACCGCAGCCCCGCCAGCCCAGACCCCAGCAGCCCCGACCAGGGGGCTCCCAGGAGCTGGGCTGGGGGTCAGGCTTGGACCTCACCTTAATGCAAGAGCAAGGACTCAACCCAAGTAGCATGACCAAAGCCCGCAGCAGAGGGGGCAACAGTGAGGTCATCAAGTCCCATGTCTGCGACCAGTGTGGACGCTCGTACCGCCACGCCAGCTCCCTGCTCAACCACAAGAACAGTCACAAGACTGGGACCTACTTTTGCAACTCCTGCCAGAAGGAGTTCCCCAACCTGATGTCCCTCAAGAACCACCGACGGATCCACACTGAGCCCAAACGTTACCAGTGCCCCGACTGCGGCAAGTCGTTCCGGGTGTCCACACAACTCATCTGCCATCGACGCATCCACACCAAGGAGAAACCGTTCTCCTGCCAGCAGTGCGACAAACACTTCTCTTCCAAGTCCAACCTGAGGCACCACATGAAGGTGCACTGGAGCTCCACGGCGCCCCCTCCCATGGCCATGGGTGCGCCCAACTTCCTGGGTATGCCTGGCGGCCCCTTCATTTGAGCTAAGGGATGAGGGAGGGGGGGTGTGGTTGAGACATGGGATGGGGGAGGGGGGGGGGAAGTCAAATGCCAAGGTTTCCGGAATTGCCAAAACGTAGCTTTTCCTTCTGCTCACCCTTCTCTTCCTCATTTTCATGTGTGTCTGTAGTGTGTGTGAAGAACAGGGCTCTTAGACTCATAAACATAGAGCAGGAGGGAGAGCACAAAATGGACGCTACACACACACACACACACACACACACAGAAAATGGAGAATGTGCGTATACACACACACCTCCAGAGGCTTCATTGCAGACATTCTCACAAGGCTGTGGTTGTAGACCTGTCTGACTGTCGTACACAGACTGACTGACAGGCAGACAGACATGGACTGAACACAAACATGTTGCAGTTTGTTATAAACTACATGAACTTCACTACACCTGCCTTACTCACTGCTGCATGTCGCCTGTAAAGCTCTGTGAACCTGCGGACCTTTGATGCCTCACACAGCTGCAGAGACTGAGCTGATAACAGACTGTTTGTTGAAGCTCGTACACACTTATGAGTCCAGCTGTAGAGACTTATGCTTGACAGAGTGTCAGCAGAGCTGCTGTGAGGGTCCAGATAAAGGCGTGAGGAAGTCGAATGCTTGTTTTCCAGTAATGAGCCATCTTGTTCATTTCAATCCTGGGAGCTGATTTGTCCTGTGCTGCAGTTGGTTTCCTGTTTCTCGCCTCCATCCTCGTTCAAGGGGAGTTTGTCTTGATGGAATCTTCTCTCGAGGCCTTTGTCACAATGTTTTTAAAATCATATTATGACCGAGTAGGTCTAAACAAGGTTCAAACTGTTTTTATTTGTGTGTGACCAACATGTAGTGGATGTTCTGGTAAAGAGAGAGGTGTGGTTTATTTTTCCTTTTTTGTACCTTTTTGGTGTGGCAGGAGACAGCAAGTACCTCTAGGAGCTTTTAGGGCGGTAGGCAGGATGCTAAAGTCCAGTTTAAGTGTGTTTTGCAATGTTTATATTCTGGTAGCTTCATAAACAGAACACTTCTGGTCGCCTTATTCGCACACAGGTTCAGCAGCGGTAGTGAAAGCGTACGAGTTGAACATCCTTTGCTTACAGTTCAATGCAAACTGTTAAATCCCTGAGCAACATGCTTTGATGAAACAACGTCTGTCGTAAAGGGTCTCGAGTGTTCAATCTCAACTCGAGCCCCGTACCCATTTGCTTTAGTCAGGGCCTCAACACATGGTCTTTTAAATTGCTATTGATTTTCTGTTTCACATTTGAAAACCAATTTTTACGACTGACTTTCTTAGACAGTCATTTTTAATGATGTCCTTGAAGTACTTTGGATCTAGCCAAGAAACTGAAAACACAACTGAGTCGATTCATTCCCGTAAAGGAGACGAGTTGAAATGGTTGAAAGCTCTAGTAGAAGGAAAATTGTGATGCAGAGATTTTGAAAGTGCTGCTACAGAAATCACAAAAAAACTTGTTAGGTTTTAAGAGCCATCCTGAAGAAGTGGTCACACCAAAATCAAAGGGAAACAAGGGAACTTGACGCCGCAATAATCCCAGAACAAAGTTTGAAAAATTCTGGGGGTAGTGATTGGTACATCTGCAAAACTTAAAAGTCTCCACCCCTTTTTTTCCTGCTTCATGAGGGGTACGATTCCCATCAACCATTTCCGTCACTTCTGCTGTGCGTTAGAATCTGTGTGTTAGAACAAGGCGAGAATCCTAGTTTTGCTATGTGTAGATTTCCTGTCTCAGCCTCCATCTCTGTCTCAAACACGCTGCTGAAAGCGGCTGCGGGGCCTAAAAAAGGAGAAAGAAACCACGATGACCAGTAAACACAGGAGGAGTAAAGGGAGGGAGAGTTGTATATTGATGGGTTCTGTTCTGTTTGATCCTGTATCGTATTGTATTCTGACTGTATTCTCTACAGAACCTCTTTTATAAGGAGAAAAGATGACACATCATTGTAGTAATGCATTTATTTATATTATTATTACTATTAACACTTGTAATGGACGGCGCTAGTCTTTAGGATGTGTGAGTTTAGAGCTGTGTTGATGTAACCTCCCCCTTTTGCCCTCAATGCCCCTCTTCCGTGGAGACGACCATTTGAGACTCTGTGAACATTTAGGAACTGTACACGATGGAACGTGTTTTTCTTGCCTTTAACCAAGTGATGTTGTGACGGTTTTACCCAGTCGAGCCTTCCCATCATCCCTCTCTTCCATATTTATCTCCACTGATTTTGACCCCACCTTTGGCCCCTCGTCTCCGCCCACCCCTCCCACCCCATCCCTCCTTCCTGTTTCACAAAATCTCTCGTTGAAAAGGGACGACTCAGTGATCCTCCTCTTTACTCGGAGTGCATTAAGTCCTCATCATTTGAACCTTTTTTATGTTACACTTTTATGGTAACCTCTTGTATTTATTGGTGTTATTTTTTTCCTTATATTTAATTGCGTTTTTATGACTATTTGGAAGCCTCTGTGTGTGTTTAAAACCACAGTTTGTCAGCGTTTTCAGGAGCACTGGTGCTAGTTGAAAAAAAAATAAAAAAAATAAAAGAGATAAAAAGTCAAAGCCGTGCAGTGACCGTCAAGTGCTGTAGGAGTCGATGTGATCTTGATCTAGAACACAGAAGTAATAACTGTACATTCTCTACCTTTACTTTTGCATTTTCCTCCTCCACAATGTTTGACTTTGGTTTCTGAGTGCACACTTTCCCGCCTGCATTTCAAGTAGATGTTAGAGAGAAGAAGAAGATGAAGAAAAGATTGGTTTGGAACAAATATAACCCCCTTTTATTGTTTTGTTTTTAAGTTCTAACATTTTGTTTCCATGCATATATATGTAATGCTTACTATACACTTTTATAAACTATGTTTTGATAATTCATTTCTTAACAGAAAAAACTTGTCCATATACTATAACCCTTACTGCTGAGTACTGAAAATAAATAGCTGAAAACAAAACACAGTGGAGGTCAGTGTTTTTAATCCATGCTCTTTACACTCACAGGTCGCTTTCTCAGGTTTATCTGTACAGTCTGATGAAACAGCCTTTTAAGAAGCTTTTCAACCAAGCCTCTGTTTTATGATTTGATGTGGATAAAACAGAGAAAACAATTCATGATGTAATTAAGGACCAATGCTGGAATTGATTGATCGATTAGTTTCCTTGTTTAAAGTTCTTATGTTAGTACAAGAATTCAATGTCATTGTTTGCTTTGTTTTAATTAAAGTCGGGCATTTTCAGCATTTTATCTTTCAGGAGTTTGTCACATGACCAGGAAGTGATTATTAATTAAGAGACAAACTTATCGATTTAGCAAACTGTTTAAAAAGTCAGAACAACGAGCTCCACCTTTACCTGCTGCAACATTTAAGAGATGAACACGTTAATGCATCAATCAAAGTCATATTTATTTATGTTTTATCAGCGTAGTGCTTTCATATTTACATATTTATGTTGTTGTGGGCTTAATTATTGAATCAGTGATGTTAAGAAGGACTTGATTTGATTGAAAACGCTAAATAATTTTCATCTGTTTTGTAAATAATTAAAAACATCACCAAATAATTTTATATTTACATGATCTAAATTACATCAGTTACTTCACATCAGAAAAATTATATTAAAAATGTCACACATTAATAAAAAAATAAAGAAAACTAATTTCAATATTGGATTTAAAGTTATTAAAACATTTTCGCTTCATTAAAATGAACTATTAATTCAAGTTTATCAATGCTACATTTTTCATCCAAACAGGAAAAGAGTTACATTTTTCAGACTTGTGAAGTAAACTTGATATGTTTATAATCTATATTATCAGATTACTGTTGTCACATCCGTATCATCACCTTTATTTGACCTCAGCATGGAACAAACACACATAATGATTGACGCTCGATGTGTTCATTAGTTTAGTGTCGCAGCAGGTCAAGGTGAGTCTGTAAGTGTTCTACTTGTTTCTCAACAAAGCTGGATCTCAATCGCTGATCGTACACTCCTTTATTTTCATTTGAACAAAGTCTGAATCTGTTAAGAAACTGAAGCAGTTTGATATATTCCAAAAGTGAGAAAGTAGCAAAGGATGAAAAAGAATCGAGTACATGACAAGTAGCTGAATCAGGTATCGCTAAGGTAGTTTAAGGTAGTGTACTTTATGACTTAAACATTATTGTGTTCAACTTGAAAACACAAGAACGTCAGGCTTACAAAGAGTTCCTCTGAACCAAAATCCATTTAGAAAACTTGACGTTTATCCAGTCCTGTGTTCTCAGATGAAGGTTTGTGTTTGAGAAGGAGTAAAGGTGTGAGTGAGGATTCATCTACTCTGAGGTTTTATAAGTGATGTGATAAGACAGATGCTCTTAATCATTTTTCCTGTGATGATGATTTTTATTTATTAATATAACCATGAGGTTTTTTTTAATGTATTTTTTTCTTGGTAAAAAAAATGTAATGTCTTTGTTTTCCTATGAGTCTGTTTGTCTTGAAACATGAAGTTGCCGACCTCAGCGATTCTCCGTAAACAAAGTGGACTTGTCCTGACGGACTCAGGAGGTTTGCAGGTGGACGTTGCAGTCCTTAGTTAAAGGGGGGTCTTTATTTTTAGACCCTGCTGTCAATCATGTGTCACATCAGTTCTGAATCAGTTCCCTGCTTGTGTAAAAGTTCACCTCAGTGCACTAAATCCAATCCGAACCCCTAAACTCTGGTGTTTGTCTCCCTCAGATCTGAGTCCGGTGGGTTCAACCGACAGCTCCAGGAGCTTCGTCTGCAATCAGTGTGGCCGCTCGTACCGCCACGCCAGCTCCCTGCTCAACCACAAGAACAGCCACAAGACGGGGACCTACTTCTGCCACGCCTGCCAGAAGGAGTTCCCCAACCTGATGTCCCTCAAGAACCACCGACGGATCCACACGGAGCCCAAACGCTACCAGTGCCCCGACTGCGGCAAGTCGTTCCGAGTGTCCACGGCTCTCATCTGCCACCGCCGCATCCACACCAAGGAGAAGCCGTTCACCTGCCAGCAGTGCGACAAAAGTTTCTCGTCTCGGTCCAACCTGAGGCACCACATGAAGGTGCACTGGAGGGGTCCGCCGTTGTCCAGAGGGAGGCCCTCCGCTTTCCTCACCGTCCCCTCCAGAGCTTTCATATAAACGTTCGACCTTGCTGTTTTTTTCTGCCTTTTGTCCAAAGTCAGCTTCTGGAACGCTGCGGAGAGGGTTTGGTCTGTTGAGGGGTTTAAATCTTGGAAGCAATTGAAGGTCTGCCAGTAAACCAGAACACCTTTTATCCAATTTAAATCCAGCAGATGCACATGACTGAACGACTTCACCTGAAAATCACAGATCTCAATCCACTAGCTTTGAATGTCCCTCTTTCTCCCAGAAGGTCGTAGAGTTTCAGACCGAGACGAGTTCTTCTACGACTTCATGAAACACGAGGATCATGTTGGTCAAATCTCGACCCAACATGGAAACGCCATGGCAACGCTCAACCCTAAAAGACAAGATTTCCAACTACACACTTTCAGAACAATTACAGACAGTGGTTTACAAAGTCAAATATTTTAATAGTACAAAATTATTTTTGATTCAAAAAGATGTTTTTAGTGTTGATTAATTTTTCCTTCAAACTTTCTGAAAAGATTTAAACCCTCACATCGTTTCTTCGTCTCTAAAATACGACGATGAAACCGTCTCCAGCAGCGATCCTCTCTCCGTTGACCAGAAACATGGAAACTAAAGCTCTCCTTCAATGGATTGTAAATACCTTGTTTGATCGCTTTTTTTCTATACTGACACTTTTCAGGTCACTTCCTGAACATTTTTATACAGGAACAGGAAATTGTTAGTAAAATGAACTAGAATCAGAATGCGATCAGAACAGCGAGACAACATCCTGACCTTCACAGAAGTCACTTGACTCCGCCTCTTCCTGCTAAAGCTACAGGTAGCAGCAGGAAAGGTGAAATGTAATATTCCATATGCAGATTTGTTTTGACAGGAATCCATTTCAACTATAGGTTTAAATACAAAGATGAATATATCAAATGTAAGGCTAATCTGGCAAGAATCTGTGATTATTTCTGGTGGTTGTATCAGGTTGGTGTCACTCCTTTTTTTTTTTAAATCCCGTTTAATTTGGCTTTTTCTGATGATTTTGAGGCAAATGGCGTCTTTTATATTAAGCAGAAGACTTAAATATAAAAAGCTGTGATTACATGAGACGGAGAAAAAGAGCGAGAGGAGTAAACGATGCGTTCAGGAGCTAACCTATCAGATGGATTTCAGAGGAACTGTCTGCTCGGTGACATAGCTGTTTCTCTCTGATGAACTAAAGAACAAAAAGTCATCCCAGCGTTACTTTTTCTGACGCTAAAACGTTTTAAAACCAACTGGAAGAGATGCAGCAGTGAAACCTGGATGACTTATATACATGGACATGCAGAAGGATATTTCACATTTTTAGCGCTTCAGAGGACAAAAACTGCATTCTCCTCGTCTTTTGTAGACATTTCAGACGTAGAGATGAGAAGCAGAGTGTGTTTCCTGGATGCTCTAATGTCAGGATTAAAAACTGTTAACTTCACCTGCACCTGAAGGAATTGAACCTATGAACTCGTAAAGTGTGACATTCATCCTCTCTTTCTCTGAGGGGGTGTTGAGGTCAGAATCTGTGGACGTCTTTTTATAAACTCAAGGTCGAAATGGACGCACGCCATGGGGGGACGTTTATGGACGATCGGGGTCGCGGTTCTTCACGGAGAGTTTTAGTTTCACGTTTGAACCGGCAGCTGTCGGACAGCGAGGCCTCATAACTGGATCAACACATTTCTGTCGCTCTTCAGTCCGAGTCAAGAGTGTTTTTCACTTCAGCACTAATGTCAGCTATGGAAGTCCATTAATGCCCCGAGGAGAAAAAAAATCTACCGCTTAATCGTCTTTTATTGTTGGAATCTAACATTTGTTATCATCAATAGTTGGGACATTGTGTCAGATGTGTACAAAACAGTAAGGAATAAATTGCGGATATTTATTGGCATTTATTCAATTTAAATCTAAAATATTAAATCTGATCAACTTGGGGCGCAGGTGGCTCAGTGGTTGGTGCACCTTTGATTGGGAGGACATCTGTGAGTTATAAACATTAATTTTGAAGTTAAAACTGAGATGATAAATAAGAATCTCTTAATTATTAGTTTCTCATGATTGAAGGAAGAATATGTGACATTTTACAGCAGAAATCCAGATATCATCTGTAAATGTCATGACTGTCTACAACGAGTGAGAAGCTCGAGTCCCACCAGCTGTGTTGTTGTCGGAGCCGTGTTAACATCATGTTTACACGGAGAATCAAGTCGGTAGATTTTTTCTTCTCCTGGTGTTAATGGGCTTTTATAACCAGCGGTTAATCTTCTATACGTCATTTTAATGTCATTTTTTTTTTAATCTTTAGGACTTGATGGATTTCTTTAAATGAAAAAGCTGACGTCGGGAGCCGTGAAGCTTTGTCTCTGAAGAAACTCACCAAACTCAGACTTCTTCCCCTTGTTTGTTTCTGTGCATTTAGTTAGATTTCTTTGGGGGATGTTTGTACGTTCTTACTCCTGATGACTTATATACATAGTTAGAGGGTCGTTGGTACCGACTAAAGACAGTGTAGTATTGAAAAGTAATGATGTGATGATAACTGTTGATGTCTTCTGCTGTCACTTTGTCACAACCTGCAGGAGAACACGTTCGTAAAAGGTGATCAAACTAGATGTGTGTGGTCTCTATAGTTCAGGCCTGGTATATTATCTGACATGTTGTTGAAAAAGATACTGCAGAATCTGTGACGGCCATTTTGTAACCTTTCCTTAAACCAAAATATCTACAGCTCTGCGCGTTCATTAAAGACGCCCCACCCACACCCCCACCCCGACCCCACCGCCCAATTATCATGTAGCGTCTCAGAATCATCAACAGTCGCCACACAAAGATGTGAGTCTGTTAATTATACGATTGTTTTGTTGAATTGTTTTTTCACAATATTGAGATTTGTCTACAAAGATGATCTAATAACTCGGATTTACAACTTTATTAAAATGACCAGATAAGACACTTTAATTATAAACTAATAACTCTATAAATGGAGCTTTTAATTATGAGAATTGTGCAATTTATACATGGCAATATTCACAAATTTGTGTTTTTCCTTAGTGAGCTGTGATTTAAAAAAATGTTTCACTGTGATGTTTTCTCTCGATTGTGTTCTTGGAATCAGGATGAATTGGCGACCTCATAGTTTCAAGAAAACATAATTAAAAGAAGAAAAAGATATTCTGTAACCATGACAACGTTTTCTAGTAATTGTTCCACTGATGAGATGAGAACGGCCTCTCCATGAGAGCCTCAAACCTCTGATGAGAAAGAGAACCGTCATATTTCAGAACATTATCTAACTCACGGTGAGTATCGTGCAATTATGAGATATATTTTTCATGATCACAAGATTATTAAATAATGAGAAGATGAAGAAATCATAACGATAAGAAAAAAAAAGATATTATACTTAAAGTCAAATGGTTTCCACAATAAAAGTCTTTAATAAGAAACATATTTTCTCAAACTCTGGAAACATTTTTTTTCTTAATTAAGATAAATGAAGTCAAGTTTCTCCAATGATTGACAACATCTGCTTTGAATAATTTTCTTTTCTCCTACTTGTGACATCTGGATCTCAATATTAGAAAAAAACATAAAACAAGATTCATATTTTTTATGGGTGAGATGGTTTCCTTATTATAATGAACATCTTTTTTTGTGATTGTGAGAAATGTCCGGGTCTTCATGAGAAACCGTGATCATAATTGATAAAGGATGTTTTTGTAACAGTGTTGTCTTTTAATCCAAACAACTGAGATGATATGACTATCTTAAACAAAATTCAAGACGAGATATTATGAGAGTATTTTTGTGAATTGTCTCCCCATAACAGTTTTTTAAAGGTCACATATTACGCAAAATACACTTTACTTTTCAAACACTGATATGAGTCCCTAAACTGTCTACGAACCCCTCCAATTATTAGAAAAGTCCATCCTCTCTGTCTTCTGCCTACTCCACTTTTTAGAAAATGTGTGCTCAAACAGGCCGTTTGGAGATTTTCCCTTCATGACATCACAAAGGGCAGTAGCCCCTCCCCCAGGTGGGTGACACTCCCACAGCTAGGTGTTTGTTCTGCCCTCTGAGTCTGCCTTCTCACCGTAAACAATAGGACATGGAGTGAGAAAGCCCGAGCCACATCCTCTTCCAGAGAGGGGGCGTGGTCAGACACAGCTCATTTACATATTTAAAGCTACAGACACAGAAACAGCCTGTTGTGAGCAGGGCTGAAATAGAGGGGTTAATAGTCATGATCAAATACAGGATCAGAGTGGATTTAGAACAAGAAACTTCACACACGTTTCAGGGAGCTCTGAGACTTATTTAATGGGTTTAAAAAGGAGGATAATATGTGACCTTTAAGTCATAATTCTCATATTATTTTTACGACATTCTGAATTGTTTTCATTGTAAAAAGATCTAATTCAGATCTGAGTCTTTGTCATTTTGAGATTTATTTTCTCAGTATTAGAAATTTCTGATTTGTAGTTTATGTGATGTTGAGATACAAAGTCACAAACCAGGAAATATCTCTGGTTACTGTTATCGATATTTCCTGAGAGCTTCGACTTTGATCCTTTTGGGACACGTAATGAAGTTAAAGTTAGTCGACATGACGGACCTGTTCACAGAATTACAAAAGCATTTTTCTTCTTGCCGCAAGGTATATTTGACGAGAGTAAATATCAAATTTGCTTTAGGTCAATCTTTGTCCGTGTGCACGTCTATAATTTGTTATACTTTCATGTGGGGATGCAAAATGGCGCATTACAGAGTGAGTTGTAAAAGTGTAGCAGTAGGCTCTTGGTGCTGTTTGCTTAGACGATGTTTTGTCACTGTACCTCTGTATTATAACCTCTGTATGAGTTTTATATACAAATAACTGTAGATGACATTTATTTCTATTGTTATAAAATGATGTTTATGAGAGCGTTGACTCACGAGCAGATGTCAGTGTGAATAATCACATAATCTAAACCTCCCATCATCAATTCCATAAATAAATTAAACACTCCACGTGTTTTTATTCTCTTTTTTTCTGTTACAGTTTGTAATGGAGCTGAACATTCAATCAATCCCAGAAAAAAAAGAGTGTGAGCTCTGGATTTATTTGACTACATTTTTGCTTATTGAAAGAAGACTTAAACTGGATTTGAATAGTTCATTAAAATAAGCAAACAAATTATACAAAGTATTATTTGTCAAAATATTAAAGATAAATAATTCAATCAATTTATTTCTAATTATACATAATGCACCTTTACTTACTTCCACCAGAAAATAAGATGGCACCCTTCTTCACCCTCAACACCTCTAAGAACTCCAAAAGGTTTCTCCTTCTGATTTTTCTGCAACTTTCACTAAAGTGTAACGAAATACCTACAAGCTGATGGGACAATGTTTCTGCTGTTTGTTTGCTTCTCTCACTTTGTTCTGCTTCTGTTTTTATAAATAAATTCTGTTTCTACACAGTCTGCTGCCTCTGCTGAATAACTTTACACATTATCTGAATCACACTCCACGGTTTAATTGTGAAAAGAACAATTTGTTCGTTTGAAGTTTCCTCTTTCAGAAGACATGTGCACGATTAATTTTCTAAACTATCAAACGTTATGTATCTTGTTAGTCAAAAGTAAAATTACTAGTCAATTATAAAAATGATTGATATTCATGTTAATATATTAATTGATCGAATGATGTGTCTTAGCTGTAACTCAGCTGTCTGCCACTAGCCAGCGCTGCAGCTTGGTAAATTGCTACTGCTAATGCTCTACTACCAGGATGTAAACTAGCACAGTGGACCAATGACATCTCAGAGCGGTCTGGCAGTATTTTGATTTAGAAAATAAAATTTAATTTAATTGCATGGCATCCTTGCTTGTGTTGTACTTACTTTGGACATAGGCGTATGCTAAATGAATTGCAGAATTGCTGACGGTGTTAGCCCTTCTAACTAAAGCCACACCAAGCAAACCAATTTAAATTGATTACTCACAGCACTGGGATCCCATGTTTGAATAATATGTTGAATAAATTGTGCTAAAATCAGACTGTTCTGAATGCTGTCTATACCTTAAGACGAGACTAAATATAACTTTGCCTTTATACCTCAAAATTAGTTGTTTTTGGAACATCGGGATTATTGCAGTTTGTTCAAACTCTGCCCAAAACAAGACAATATCCAACGCCGAGGTGCGCTCAAACATTCAATCAGGGATCAAGCAGAATCGGTCTGATGCGAAAATGAACACTGAGGGAGAAGATCCACGACAGGACTGTGGAAAAAATTACAATAGAGAAACTATCAAGGTTCCCAAATGGTTCTCTGAATGCTTAATTCATGTAGAGATTCTCCTAAGGCCATGATTAGATTTTAAAAAGCAACTAAATGAATATTACATGACGGGGTTTAAAGGTTAAGTATACAACTAGCTTAAAAACAGGTAAGGCTAGCTAAAGCTCTCTGACTTTGAGTAAAGATTTCTGAAACTTTAAAGGAACTTAAAGAAACTGTTACCTAAAGTTTCTATCAAAAGAAAAGAAAATAATTCACATCTTTTCCATCGTATAGTTTTACACTATCGAGCTGTAATGTTAGCTAATACGCAGTTGAATGCTAAATGTTAGCTTATATAATTTAACTAACGGAAAAATCAAATACGTAGTTTTACCTTTAGACATGCTCAGCGTCCCCACAGATCCTCTGTCTTTTTCGTCCTTACTTTTGCTGATCATTTCAGAAGCAGTGGTTGTTTTGGGTTGCAAGAAAAAGCTGCGAGCCACGCAACGAAAGAAAAACAAGAAAGAGATGATCCATAGCAAAAAAAGTAAATTGAGATACAATCAACTTTTCGAAACGGTTCTCTGAATGTTATACGGTGTTCTTTAAAAACCTGAGAATCCTTAACTGTGATTTAAGCCTGGTTCACACCGCAGGAGTTTTAAAAATCTTCCCTCCAGATTTAGAATTTGGGCAGAATCACACACTTTAGGAGAACAGATGTTCCTTTTCATAATCTCAAACATGCTCACACTACAACATGTGAAAATCTCCACCGTCGAGCAGATCAGGATTAAGATTGGATCTTCATACAACTCACACTACAAGATCATCTGGGCAGATAATCGCTTCCGAGCAGCCTCGAGTCCGGAGCGATTGTCGGGAGGGAAGAATCGGACCTCAAATCTGCCGGATTATCCTGCAGTCTGAGAATCTTAAAGAGGTCATGATAAAGATAAAGCTAGCTAACTGGTTATTATTTTACAGTTGTGTAAACATTGACTAAGATCATCAGTTAAGAAACTGTTAAGTTCCCATAATATCACGTTCCACTCACAAGCCATGTTGTTAGCGAAGATGGCTAATATTAGCGGCTAAAGGATAATGAAGTATGTTGTTTTACCTTGATATGGTTTGATGTCCCATTCGTTGTTTCTTCTGTCCCTGACTAATTAAGAAGCTGTAAACAATTAACTCCCAGCTGACTTTCACACGTCGGGTAATTCCTCTACATTTGATTAATAATGATACATTTAAATAATAAAGATATATCTTCTTCCTCTCACTTTGACATTTTAAACTCAAATCCTTTCTCCCCTTCTTCACACAGCAGTTATAAATAAATGTTTTCAAGACTCAAAGCTGATTATAGTTGGGACTATAATAAGAGGAAACCCTGAACCCTTTAATAAAACTATTGAAGAAAAAGAGAAAATTCAAGAAAAGAGGAAAGTCAAAGTGATTTTATAGACACACAGCAATAAAGATCCCATCAGGCAGCAGCAGTACACTGAACAATCCTTTTCTTTATTCATTTTTTGTTTCATTTCAATATGTCTGTCAGGGTTTGTTTTTTTAAGTTTTTATTTTAAATTAAAATTTTGACACACTTATAAAAGACAGCATCTGCATAGAGTTGTCATCTTAAAGATCCATGAAGAGAGAGAGAGAGAGAGAGAGGAAGTTTGGGAGGAGAGAGAGAGAGAGAGAAAGCAAGAGAGAGAGAGAGAGAGAAGGGTTTGGGGGGAGTGGGGTGTGGGGGGGGGGCAAATAGGTAAAATAGAGGGAAGGGGGGAATACTGGCACGTCACATGAACTAAACAGAACAGCCAACAGCAGTACGAGAGAGAGGGCGGGGGGGGGGGGGGGGGGGGGGGGAGACAGGTCTGGAGGGGGAGGGGCGGGAATTTTATTTTAGATGGGGGGAAGAGAGGGTAGGGGGAGGGGGGACAGATCGCATTTACATTACGCTACGCACACATACACACACACAAAAAAAACGGGACACAAGTTGCATTTCCGGTCAAAGTTGCGTCTGGAGAGCGATGGCCCTGTCCTCTTTTTGTTTCGTTTATTTTTTTTTTCTCTTAAGTTTTGGAAAAAGAAATTCGGACCTCAAATCTCCATCTCTTTACTGCCATTTCCCCCCAAGATGGCCTCTTTCTGACTTTAATTGTCCAACTGCATTAAAAAAAAAAAAAAACATTTTCTTTTTCTTCATGGTACACAATGAGCCAAACGTTGCCTTTTTTTTATGGCGTATAAAATAAGTGATTTTTAAAAATGGAGTCCGTGCAGGATGTCTGAGCTTAAAGGTCAGTGAACTCCTGCACGATGATGAAAGCCCTTGTTTCTCTAAATATTGCACGCTATGTTTCGGTAGGCCTGTGTGAGGCTAGAGATTGGGCAAGGAATTAGATGAACAACCGTGTCTCTCAAAACCTGTCGATGGTGAAAAGCTGCCCTTGGACTGCGTTCAGAATTTAGCAAATTTCCCTCAGTCATAAGATTGTTTCTGTTATTCACTTATTCTCTTTAATCTGTTGAAATCCAATCTAGAGTTTGACCTCGCCGGTGAGTTGTGAAGCTCAGCCCTTGGTTGAGAACTAATAAATGGAAAAAGCCATGTAACAGGAAGACTGTGGTCAAAACTTGAAGGTACACCTGGAGGGCTGAGCCGATGCAGGAACAAATTATGGAATTTTAAAATTGGACTACGCCCCTTTTTGTGCATTTTAACAAGAAGACTAACAACGGTGCGAAAGTCATGCGAACTTAAAACAGCTTTTAAGTGGATCAGAAGGTGCTATGGTCGCTGTTAGAATGAAGACCAAGAAGGAGATATGTTAGAAAGCAGATCCTCTCTGTTTTACGTTAACTGCAGACGAAGACGACGGCTAATGGGCAAATGGTTTGTTACATTTGGAACATTTTGCATCTTAGAACTTTTTCTAGTAATCAGACTGTTAGCAGGTTAGCATAGACAAGTTGGGTGCAGGCTATATTTTGGGAGAACAGGCAGGTAAAGAGACCAGGTGTCAGATTTGGTGTTTGGCTAACAAGCTTTGCTTGAGAGAGTGGGACAGAGAGAGAGAGAGAGAGCGAGAGAGCGAGAGAGAGAGAGAGAGAGAGAGAGAGTTCGGAAACC
Source organism: Labrus mixtus (assembly GCF_963584025.1). Taxonomy (NCBI): domain Eukaryota; kingdom Metazoa; phylum Chordata; class Actinopteri; order Labriformes; family Labridae; genus Labrus; species Labrus mixtus. The sequence continues at coordinate 20,411,628 of NC_083631.1, read as the reverse complement.
CGCTCACAGAGCTTCCGAAACGATCAAGGGGGCGTGACCTGGAAAGCCCTGGAGGCGGGGTTAATTTTCCTATTATGGAGGGAAGCACTTTCATCAGAGGAGCCAGTGGGTGGAGCCTCTGGAACTGGGGTGATGGACAGAGGTGTGGTTGCAGCTGCGTTTACATCAAATACCCGCTGACACACCAAAATCTTTTCATTTCTGTCTAAATCGTGAAAGAAATGAAGAGACAATAGTGACAAATTAGAGGAACAACAGTGTTTCCCTTTGGGCGTATTTTTCAGAGAAAACATTGTTGTACACTTTACTCCCACAGGTGTGACAGTATCATTTCTGCGGGCTGGTGCAAACACAGCGTCTGAACTGGGCATGACGGACGAGGACGCTGGAAGCTATGATTCTCTTCCTCTCTGTTGTTCTCTCGCCCACAAAGAGAGAATTCAAGGACTGTTGTCGGGGAGGGCAGAGGGGAGGATGGGTGATGTTGGAGGGGAAAGCGAAAGTTGCAAAAAAGGACAGAGATCGAACTACGTGTCAACTTTGACGGGAATAGATATCTCAGTAGATTTATACATAGACATGCAAGTCATTTTTTCTCTCTTTGAAGTTATTTACAATAATTACATAACACAAAGAATCCAGTTTCAGTTTGACAAAATTGCGAGCATTCAATATTCAATATTACTACTATTATTTATGATAACATAACTCCTTTTGTACTTCTTTAAATCATTGCTATTATAGAATCATCATAACCTCCCTTCTTATGTTTTTATGTTAGTTTGATCACTTTTTGTGAAGCGTTCGCTCTCCTTGTGGGTTTTTGCAAATGTTTTACTGCATTTTCATTTGTCATTTATGGTAGTAATAATATTAATAACAATAGTAATGATAATTTTATTCAACTGTCTTTTCTACTTGCTATGGCAGAGACCATGTGGGCGTGGTCTATCTTCATGGCCCCTCCCCTGACTTCTCCCACCCCTCCCACTAGGGAAAAACACTGATACAAACTTAAATACTGTCTCGTACAATGAGGAGAGCAGAGACTTATGGGTGAAGCTTCACATAAAAAAAAATAATAATAAAAAAAAAAAAATCAGAAACAACGATAATATCACAGCGTAGCTTGCTTGAGCAGGTCAAAGCCACGACAAAAACAAAACAAAACATTTTCATATATCATCATCCAGAGCAGGGCACCGAACAGGTTTTGGTTTTTGAAAATTGTTTTCAGGAAGACAAAAATCATCGTAGAGAGGAGTTTCACTGTCCGACATCAGAGGAACAAAAAAGCACAATGATCTTAAATCCTCAAAGTCTTCGAACACGGTGTCTGTTGAGAACGAGCTTTAGAGACAGACGCTCGCCTGCAGGAGTTGTGCTGCTTAAAACAAATCGTTTGCAGAAGTAACTGTAGAGCATTTTGTGCCCACACACATTTTGCGTTAAAAATAATATGATACTACAGGGACTACACGTTATTATTTAAACATGTGTGAAACAATGCCCAAAGTTACTTCGGCATGCAGGCTAATAGCTAAAAGCTAGCGGTAAGTCAATCTTTGGAGTCGTGATGTCACACCCAAATTCTCTCCGGATGATTTTTTCCTGCTTTCTGTACCCCGCTCTTACAGAAACTGGTCACAGCCAACAGAAGCAGATATGGCCATAGAGCCATGTACATACAGTTATAGAAATTCAGTGTGTTGGTGACAAGGCTGCAGTCCTCTCTCACACAAAGGAAAATGCTCACTGTAGGTTTACGGGAGCTATAGCTAGCACATTTTTCAGTCCCTAATTTTTGCAACAACAACAAAAAAAAGATCTGTTCTGTTCCGTTACCTGCACAATAGTAGTTCAGAAGCGTCCTTTGATCAAATGTTAAGCTAACTGTGCAGCAGCTAATCCATGGACAGATTTCACGCGGACATTTGCTTGCTAGCATCTTCCGCTGGAGCAACATCTATAGCCTATGGGTCATGTTAGCATCTTTTTTTGCATCCCTAATTTCAACAGATTTAACTGTTAACTGTACGGTTGTGCATTCAGGGTTGAGTGCTGTGAAGGTTACAAATAAAAGCAACATTAACGACGGACATTTACAACGAAGCATTGTTAGCTAGCTCTGCCTCGTCGTAATTGACCCCGCTGTTATTTGTATGTGAAACCCCAGTGTTGGGGGAGCTAAGAGGCTTCTGTCTACTGTGGAGTAAGATACCTAGCTAGCTAGCTAACCCTTAAAAACCTGCAGAGTGGCATTGATCCTGAAGTGTGACCACAGAGACTGATTAACAAGCTATACAGAAAGGGACACCAAAAGAACAAGAATAATAGCAATTCATAAATAGCATAAGAAAGCACCACCATTGTCTCCGTATATGCCTCAAGAGAAGAAGCGTATGTATGCTAATCGTTTTTACAGATGATTACTGGTCATATTTGTGCACTAAATCCGACCACAAACTAACATCAACAGGTGGAAAGAAAGGAGAGGGGATGTGGAGCTCGACATCGTTGTGGTGAGAGATAACTACTGGGTAATTTGGTCGGGTTGATTGGCGTACAGACCAACATGCAGTGAGGGCTGGTGGTGGGCAGGGGGGTAGGGCTTTTGTTTTTATAGATATGGCATAATAGCATTTGATGTTTTTTTATCACATATATTTTTTCCAACATTTTTGACGAACATCTCAGTGTAAACTTGACTCGCGTTGTGCTCTTTGATATTAGCGGCGAACATTTTGAGAACACATGAGGGGAGGGCAGAAAAACGCTTTGGTTTAAATTTGAATAAATATAATAACAGTGATCATGGCGTCTGTAAAGACTTCTGATGTCCTATCTCTTGTCGTGAATTTTAAAGAAAGAAAAGTGGTATTCATCGAACGGCCGAGAAAACCCGTGAACCTGCCATCGGATGCGTCACACATCAAAACAAACTCGTGCTGCTCCGACACAATATCACACACACACAGACACACACAGTCACACATTTATGCACCAATCTTGTTTGACTGAGCAGGTAAGGAGGCATGCTGCGGACAAGGCTGGGTGGAGAGGTGACGGGAGGTTAGCCCACAGGTTTTCAGACTTTCAACAACTAAGAACATTTGCATGGGCACTTCCTCCACAAAAACACCACACAAATGCAACCATGGAGGCAAAATATCAGAAAAACGACGCTAACAGCGGTGTGAAACCTAGCGGGAGGCTTGGAGGGTCAATGTCACGGGGGTTGGGGGTGAGCAGAATGACCCAACGGACAACAGGGTTTGAACATTTTTGTCTTTCACATTTAAATACCAACTCAGTCTTGAAACAAAACACCTAAACATTTCAGTTACTGTTCCAACAATGGCAGAAACAAAACACAAGTTGTCGCATTACGCCAACATGTGTTTAGCTTTGAATAAAAAAATGGCGGATTAGTGTAGTTAGGTAACGTGCTAACCAAAGACAGGTCCGATGAGCAGTAAAGTGCGCGACATGGAGGGCAGGTTGGGGGTGGGGTACAAAAAACACCATCATGCAAACTCCACAACGCTTTTGCATGCCTTTTTATTATTATTATTATTCTTATCATTATCATTACACTCAACAAGATGGGCAAGGGTCTGCTTGGGAGGGGAAGGGGCAGACTTCCATTCCTCAATGTCCCCTTTTTCTACAACCAAACAACTACAACACAAACAGGAAGAGGAGGGACAAATGGACAGCGGGAATGAATACTGGGACAAACTTCCTAATCATCATCCAGATGTTGAACAAACCATAAAGTCTTTAGTTTGTGAAGCTTGTCCATGTTTTCCATACCAAAGGGGAACAACAGGGCTTGATGGACACCAGACAGGAACAGGAAGTTTACAGAAAAATGCGCACACACATACACAGCAAAGAAACATAACTCTCAACAAGCTGGCTGGTGCTAAGCATCGTCACATCGCAGATTTAAATCCACCGCAACCAACGCCGCCTAACCATTGCACGACTACTGTGACAACCGTGACGTCACCCTGACAACCATCGACCATCAAGAACCTGTAACTTAATAACTGACTTTATGATGTTGATGATAGTTGACAAGTGAAGCATCGTGGTGGACAAATGTATGGATGTCCTTTTGATTTTCCCAAATTTGTCAATTTCCTAATAAAATGTCTGAAACATAGAAAATGTAAAACTCTAAGATTGTCCAATGACACCTGGGGGAATGTAGTTAGGTTTGAGTAATCGTGGTTTGATATTTCAGTCATGGTTGACAGTTTCAGTGTGTACTACATTTTTAAAAACCTCTAAAAAAGCACCTAAAAGGACAATAATTAGCCATGAACATTGACAACACATCTGCAGATTCTATATCTATTGACAATTATTGTGAACAAACATCTATTGGATTTGGCTGCTTTGAGGGGTTAGGGTGTTTGCTAAGCTTTGGTGAACACAGAGTGTAGTTTTGGTTTCCGGGAAGTCAGGGAGTAAAATGAAAACTCACGAATCAGATCGTCCACAAAGCCTGGAACTAAAAACATGTTTGCCCTTTATTTCATTTAGCAACTACACAGCATCACAGACGTCTAAAACTAACAGCTCTATCTATAATGACTGCCAAGAAAACACACATTTTTTTAACAGGACAATGACTATTTTTTCATGTCTACACTTCATACTGGCAGCTAGCAGTACCATTAGCATACAACAGGACGACTAACATGATCTTGTCTTGGATAAAAATTGTTAGCCATGTTGTGGCTTTGTTTGTTTGCTAACTCATGGTTGCACTTTACAACACCAGACACTAAACTGGGGGCAGAATGTAGACGAAGTGAGCTAGCTAGCTAACAAATTGTTTTGTCAAATGAAACCTAACAAATTGACTTTATTGCTTTCACACCAAGAGCAGTGTTGACTGATTTTGCTGAGTTTAAGGTAGTTTTTGTGGTTGATGTTATCCTGACAGAGACAGCGCAGGATTGCTTGTGAAGGCCTCAACAGAAGCATCACACCTCCGTATCACAGAGCCTGACACAAGCAAAACGTTCTCCTTAACCCTCCTCTCCTTAATCTAAAGCCAAGGTCACAATACTGTCTTGTAATGTTATACATCCCCGTGTGTCCAGTATTCCACACAGGCTGCATAAGCAGTAACTAAATAAAACATGCTTGTACAACACATAATAACACAACACACATATGTTGCCCCAATCTGGAGCAGTGTTGAGATTCACACATTCATCAGATAAACTGACAAATATTGTCTTCTTGACTCTATTAAGATTGGCCAATTTAAAGTTAAAAGGTAATTTGTGGTTAGTCTTAGTGTTCAGAAGTAGCCACACTGCTATCTGCAAATGCTAATGCATCGTGATATTCTGATAGTTAAATTAATTGACGATGAATTTGATGTAATTCCATGGCTACAAGTTTCAGAAAGAGGCCACTGATCAAATCAAAGCTTTTTGTCTTTTTTGTTGTTGATATAATTAGTTTGGCAACATAATCCTTTTACTAGCTAACTAGCTAACTAGCCTATTCCCAAATGTTCTGCTGTCGTTGGCAGATTGAATTTGAAAAGAAAGGCTAACTTCATTTTGAGATGCAGTGTTAAAAACAGCACGTGAAACTGTTTTTTAGATGATTTTGTCTTCGTCAAGAACTAGTTTTCACAGTTCCACTTTCATTTTTCAAGTTTCATTATTCTTTCCCCAACACTGCTCAGACACGCAGAAAGTGTCTTTGATATTAAGCATTAAAACAAGAACAAAAAACTCAGGATCAATCTTCGACAAGCAGCTATATGTGCCACACAGTACACAAGCTAACGCTATATCATGCTAGTTAACTAGTCCAAAATAAGCACTGGCAAGATGTGTGACACAAATAAGTAAATAATGTGTTCATTAAGGGAGAATAATCAGCGTGTCTGTGTGAAATGTTACATGTATGAGGCGTTCAAGCATGTTCTATGTTGTGTAAATATGTGAATGTGTGTGTGTGTCACATATTCCGCCGTCCACACAGACAATCCACCAACAGGAAATGCCTCTTCTGTTAAGTAGCACCTGTTTAACTGAGGCAATTAAACTGATAAATCAAATACCACAATGTCCAAACACACACTCAGTCAGGAGATGGAGGGATGCCGGGAGGACACAGGCAAATGCACCAAACCAGACTGAACAGTAACTGCTAAATGATGTCAGGCTGATACGTCACGGGACACGTCATGCACGCACTAAAACAGCAGCACCACGGAACAACGAAGCAACAAATGTTCCCCATAAAGAATGAAAAATCAACAATATTACCACGACACTCAGGTAACCAGGGCATGCCAGCATCTTCAGAGTTTCTACATCTTCTGTTCAAATTGTCTAGCTTGTTGGTTTTTTGAAATGCTATGTTTTAGTTTATCGTTTATTCTGTACTTTTTAATGTGTTCTCTTCATTTTTAAGAATCCTCTGGAAGAACAGCCGTGACAGCTCGGACATGACAATCAGCCCTGACTCACTTCTACATCGCCTTATGTAATGACCCTACTGGTGCTGGAACTTGAACCACCGATCCTCACTGGCTATCTTGAGTGCGGGAGGCGGGACAAGTCGTCTTCATTTTATCTAAACTGCATAGATTGACTGCCCTTCTCCTCCCACACTCCTCTAAACCATCCTCCTCCTCTCCACCGTTCTCCTGTCGGTCAAGTTCGCGTTCTCTGCCGTTGGTCAATCTAATTCAGCAGAAAAAAAACTGGGCCCTCCCTCCCCTTGCTCTTTGGTCGGATAGGTGCGTCAAGAAGGGGAGGTTGTTGTCATGGAAACCTGCCACTGCTAATGACACCCCCCTCACCACATGGTGTTTTCCAAACCAGTCGGCTGGTTGTGAAAAACAGTTCAGTGGGTGCGTGTCATTTTTTTTTTTTTCTTGTGATTTTACACACTGTGTTGCAGGTTTGGGCATGCCATTCTAAACTCCTTTAACAGGCTGACTGAGGTGAGTGACAGGAGTAAGCAACCAATGAGAGGTCTTCTACAAAGGGTGGCTGAAGCAAACAGCCAGGTTCGTCCCTCCCTCATAGAGACAAGGTAACAAAGTTGGTTCTACTTAAGCCAGTGGGTGCTCGTCCGGCAGGGCAGCATTCCAGAACATTCCAGCATTACTTACAGGATTCCAGAATATTCCATAAATACAGATGACATTCTGGAACATTGCAGAATCACTAATGACATTCCATAATATTCCTCAATTGACAGCATTCCGGAACCTCGCCGTGTTCTGTCAGTATTCCGGAAACAGATTGTTCCCTCATGTAGCGCACAGGGCTCGAGAGCCCCAGAATGTTCTGCCGGAGCTGTCATAGATTTTGTCTTTACGTTTAAAATCTGAGAACATTTATTAAGAATGCGCTCAGTTCTACGACGATTAAATCAAAGCAAGAAAAGTGAAAAAAACAAAACAAATAAGACGTTAGCTCTGGAATGCCCATCCTACAGAACTCCCACCCAGAAGCAGTCATCATCACTGTCCTCGGAGACTCCAAAAAAAGAAAAAAAAACGGTTAAAAAATAAGAAAAAAAAGCAAAACAAACAAACAAGTATATGTTATATTATAGGTCATATTTTTTTTTTACAGGTAGGTAACCCATGTGTTGCTTCATATGTTCAATACATTTACATGTACATCTGTAATAAATAGGTTTATTTGTACCCTCTTTTTGTATATGTTATGTATTTAAGTCAGCTATAATGTAATGGTGTTTTTATTGTGGTTTTTTTTGTCGTTGTTTTTTGAACCCCACCCAACCCTGCGGTGTTTCCTCCTATCTGTGATTGGATTGTTATCTCTTCCTAGCTGATTGGTTATCTGTCTTGCATTTTTGTTTCAAGTTTTTGTGAAGTTGTTGTCGATGGTGTTTTTCTTTTTCTCTGCTGGCGGTCGGACGGTTGGTCGGTTTTCGGTCGTCACAGCGGCAGGGGGGCGTGAGCGTCTTAGAAGCCCAGCGTGCCGCCGATGGTCGACGCCAGGACCACGCCGAGGATGACGCAGCAGATGATGATCATGATCTTCTTCTGCAGGGTGACAGGAGAGACATGAGGGTTGGTAAAGAAGGAATCGGGGAAAGAAGACGATTGGCATGACATCAAATCAAGGTATTCGTTCTGTTTTAGTTATTGTGATTTCGGTGTCATTATTGTGGGCAGTTCAGTGTGTAGATGAGTTGTTGAGCCTTTAAATCTCCCAGAAGGCAAAACTGATGACAAGGCAAGTCAAAGTGCTGCACACAAGACATCAACGGTATCATCGCAAACCATTAACAATCACAGAGAAGATTAAATATGAAAATGCGTTAATTGGTTGTTTCCTTAATCAATATTTTCTAGGCGTTGTAGTTGTCTTTTGGCGTCAATGAAGCCAGATTTTTGAACGTTTTCTTTGTATTGAACAAGTTACCTTGCGGGCCTGGCTCTGGTATTTGACGGCCTTCTTGGTGTCGGACACAGCTCGCTCCACGTAGTCCACGGAGTGTTCCACGTTGTACTCAATTCTGTCAATCATCTCTCCCTAAAAAAGGTCACCCATCCCAAAGTTTAACACGTAAGACCCAAATACGATCTCTGAAAGCAAGACACACTTTTTTTTTTTTTTCTCGGTCGGCACGTCACAAACCTGGCTCTCGACCAGCATGGCCATGTCGACGAACATGTCGTGCAGCTCGCGGATACTGTTTTCCAGCTTGATGATCTCGGTGTGTCGGGTCTCGATTTCGTTAAGAGCCTGCTTGGTCATTTGAGAGTCCATTTTGATCTGCAGAGGGGGCGGGTTTCATCAAGAGAGTTATATGACAGGTTTTTTTTATATGAAGAAAAAAGGGGGAAAAAACTCCTTAAAAACTGAAACGAACAAAAAAAAAACTTCAAATACAAACCACAACAAATTTCCAATTTCTCTTACTTTAAAGAAACGTCAAACCAGTCAGTTAAGAAGTACGTCTTCACAACGTAGCCTGACTGGATTAGAGGATAGAGGATGATGCTTCTCATAGACACCACTATGTTGCACATAAAACCGCTCTTAGTCACTATATGATAGTCACTGGTTGTAATTTATGGTATTACTTTCAACATATTTAAAATCTAAAATATTTTAATAATGGCCTTTAAAAGTCTACATCTGTTGTGTGTGTGTAATTACACAATGTAAAACACACTTCTTTGTGTTTATCACTATCAACAACTAGTTTCATGACCATAGACCATTCATAAGAAGCGGATGTAGCCACCATGACCTCAAACATCAGTTTTGGATTAGTATTTGGCAGCATCACGTTTGTTTTTTTTTTTTGGCTGTCATTGCCTGATTTTTCTTTTGGAGCCAGAACTGACCATATTTGGAGCCCAGTGAGGGGTTAGCGAATGCTTTTTTAGCGGCTGACTTGATTAGCAAGGTCAATCGATTATTCAGAGTACTGTTGCGTTAATTGGGATGCTTAAGAGAAAACAGACTTTGAGAGAAAATGTTCTAACTAAAAACTAAACGACGTACTTCCTAAAGTGTGAACAAGACATTTTTAAGGGCTGCTGTGGAAGTAGCTTATCAATCGCAGGTAGCCCTGCTCTAAAGCATTCCCTGCTTGATGGTCTTGACTCCAAAGGAGACCATCGTTTACGAAGTTAACGTCATGCTGTATTGTTCAAGACTTAAAACTAGAGAATCGGAGCATGAAGTTTGTAAGGAAAATGTGAACTACGAGAATAACTCAACTGAAGAGTATGCTATTTTTTTTTAATTACACTTTTTTTGTAACCATTGGATTAAAACAATGCAGCTTTCACTTTCACATAGGCTAGTTGGACTTGGAGTCTACTCCCTCTTCTTACGTACAGACCATGGTCATGTTGACGTTGAGCTTTGATTTGAGGACAGGGGACTGTCCAGGAGACTTCTTAACTTTAGTTCTTTTATAATGTCTGACTCTGTCACTGAATGTTTGACTGAGTAACTCAACACCAGCTGTAAATCTTATTTTTGCTGACCTCTACTGGTTGAAGTGGCATTGCACTGTTAGTCCACGGTGACCTCACAGGTCAATGTGTTTTCAACCAGTAGAGCTCAGTGAAATGATTCGAGCCTGGTGTTCAGTTAGAGCAGTGCTGACTGATCACAACAGCAGGCAGCGCTGTGATCAGCAGCAGTAGAACCTGCCTCTGCTTTAGTCTGAATTTAAAAATCCTAAGTAAAGGTGACTGAATTAATAATATAAGAGCGTGACAGTGCAGTGGCTAGCATCTCACACATCATCCCATCATCCTTTCTGCTGTGATATGACAAAGGCCGTGTTCACTTGATGTCTCAGCGCACCTCATGGCCATTCTGCATCGCCGACAGTTAACCATAAAGATTGACGGTATGCAGAATGGCTCAGGTTAAAGTGACCCGGCTCAGCCCGGCTCAGGTGCGGTGCTTACATCATCGGTGAAGATGGCCAGCTTGCCACTCTCCAACATATCCTCTAGTTCCTCGTTGGTGGTGGTTCTCCCAGCTGTAAAGAAAGAACACAGAAGTAGAGCGAGCGTTAGAGCGTAAAACACCTCGAGCATCACTTCTGTTATATAATACATCATTTTTCAATGTAAAATAATGTACATAAACATAGTATGTTGTTGTTCATTGTTGCCTCTCACAGTGGCACACATGAAAGAGTGCAGTGGGGATTTAGCATTTTAGACATTAGCATCAGGCTAACGTCAGGCTAACAAGTATTCTCTCACAAAAAGAGCAATTGTTCAGTGTAACAACCAAATGTCAAATAACAATAAATGTGTCAAGGTACCCTTTATTGCCTTTCCTTCAAGGTACCCTTTAGGATCTCTTTTGAGGTTTCCTTTAAAGGCTGTTAAGCTTATCCTTTTAGTTTTTGTAGAAAGAAGTAGGCTACTATCTAATATCTATTTTAAGGTACAATTTAGCGACCGTTCAAAAGTTCCCTTCATTACTGTTTAAGGTACTCATGATGTTTTCAAACTACACTTTACTATCTATTTGATGGCACACTTTATAGCGTCTGTTTTAAGGCACTCTTTGAGTCGGTCTGTCGTTAACATGTTTAAAGCTTTTGTATAAAAGCAGAAGTTGAAGTTGCTGTAAATGTACTCACTCAAATATGATTCAAGGTTCCCTTTAGGGTTTCTTTCAGGGCGGCATTTAATAAATGTGTCAGATAACCTTCTTGCCTTTGTAACATGGCACCATTGTTTTTTTCTGTGTACCCTTTAAAGGCTTTATATGTGATTTTTTCATCCAGCAGATGTCGCCCTTGAGCACCAGCATGAAACCAAAACAACTCGCGCTGCATTGTTGTGTTAGCATGCTAATGCTAGCGATCTTTATTATGCTCGTATCTTCACACTGCATGTAAATTTACCTGAAATGAGCGTGATCTAGAAACACAGTTAATCAGTGAGTACAGTATGTTATTCTTCTTTTCTCTAGTCCCTCAATTAAACAACTTTTATACACGAGGGGAGGAGTCAGCCAGCTGTCCAGGCGATGTAAACAAAGTGAAGATAGGACTCTGAAAACTCTGAAAACATCACAGACAGTGGGACTCGGGTGTTACACCCATTGTAGACAGTCATGACTCACAGAGTTATTTTCAGAGGAGATACTTGATTTCTACATTTAAGTGTGAAAAATCAAATATAAAGCCTTTAAGGTCGGTAACTAGGTACCCTTTTCTTTATGTTCAAATGTAGCCTTTAGCGTTAGCTGCTTAGGACTGTTTGGAGTCTCTAGTGTCTGTTTCAAGGTACCCTTTAGCATCTGTATCAAAGGACTTACTTTATGGTGTAAGAGGAAATGTTACACAAGCCTGGAAAACAAGAACGAGTTCTCTACATAAAAAAGTTAAAAGTATTTCTATAACTGATGTCCGCAGGACTCTGTTCACATCAGACAGTCTGAGCATACTGTGTTGTTACTGAACAACAACTTAGAGAGCAGTAATTGTGGCAGACGTAGTGTGTGTGTGTGTGTGTGTGTGTGTGTGTGTGTGTGTGTGTGTGTGTGTGTGTGTGTGTGTGTGTGTGTGTGTGAAGGTCAAACCGCTGAGAATAAAATATCCGCACCAGCTCTGCAGTCTGTTTGTTTATGTGTCTGAATCAGCTCTATGTGCTGCTGTTTCTCCAATGTGTCTGGTGTGTGTGTGTGTGTGTGTGTGTTCTGCTTATTAGTCTGATTTGGAGCTGTGTGTCTTTGTGTGTGTGTGTGTGTGTGTGTGTGTGTGTGTGTGTGTGTGTGTTTGTGTTGTACGCTGATGTTTATCTGCAGACCGAGTCGACCTTGTTTGTTATCTTACAGACGGACATGTTCAAACTATAACCAGAAAATAGGGATGAAAATGAAATGATTCAGTGATTAAATGATTGCTTATGGTAGAAAATGAGATTAACACTCTGAACTGTACTTAATACTTTGGGTCGGGACCCCGATGTAGACCTGGTTGGGGTCTTATTTGTTGAGAGAAGACAGGATTTAAGTAACATTGTGTAGCTAGGGTTAAGACTTTATATCAAAGATGTTTTTTTTTTTTAACCTCCCTTTATCCTTTAAGCTGCGACGTGTCTGTCATTTATACACCTGCATTTCTTCTTCTCCATCCGTCTGTTGCATATTTTGTGTTTAGGATGTCAAGTTTTGTGTTGTAGAAAAAGTTTTCCTATAGTAACGACTACACGGCTCGATTTCTCAATTAACTAATCTACTGATGTCATAACACACATTGTCAAACCTACATGTTTGCACTTCTCAAACAAGTAGTTAAAGTTCTTAAGACAGTTGCACTTTGGTTAGATTTATGCACCAACACGACTTGGAAAGGTTTGGAACTTTTAAATATTTGTTTGTACATCAAGACAACAATAAAATAAATGAAATGTTCTGACAGGTAAAGGAAAAAGAATCATGAACTACGGACACTAGAGAGCCCTGAAGGGGTCAAGCAACGGTAAGTAGGAATGTAGTTTGGTGTGCTTTGGCGCCCACCGAAGGTCTCTGAGTGTAACTGCAGCTGTGGCTAAAAGGTTGCATCCGAGAGGATAACTTATTGTGCTAACTGAGATAGTTTTGTGAGGTTCCGATAGTATAAAGCTAAAGCTAGTTTGTCAAGGAAAGAGACAAAATTTGGTGTAAATGGATTAATTTATCTGTACGCAAACCTGAGTGTAACACTGCTGACATTGGACAACAGCATCTGTCATTCAAATCCTGAGCCAATTGGATGCAGTCTGCAGCCAACAGGCATCTACCCCCTTTCCCCAGGTGCACTAATCACCTGATTGAAACCAATCAAGGAGTCAGTCAGAAGGCAGCAGGACACAGTCATTCCTAAAACAGTCAAGGAGAACTTCTGAAAGAAAAACACTTTGCTTCTCAACCCTGGACACAAAGCTGGACTTAACTGAACTGAGACTTCAAGCCCTCGAGGAGCTGCTGTGCTGCTGCTGAGGAGGAATGTGTCAGGACTGAACACTGATGAGACATCCACAATGGAACATTTGATTAAATTGCTGCTCCCAAATTGAGCAGACGTGTAATTCTGTTACCTGTTTGCCTAAACAGGTCAGGCCGTACTGCCGGAGCAAAGAAGATGGCGAGCTAAAGGAGCAACTTCAAAAGACTCACGATCCCCTCAAAAGGCCTCAAGCCTGGCTGTCTGGTTAAAGGGTGTGGTAGGATTTCCCCTACCTAAATTGGGAATTGGGAATAATTGGGAATATTTAGCATATGTTGTATGGAGGGTAAAAGGTGTCCTTAAGAATCTGTGAATTGAAGGCCTATTTTCTTTTATTTAAATTGTGGGATTTTCCTTGATTAAGTTCAAGTGTTTTTTGTTATTTGTTAAAAATTTAACTTTGAAATACAAAAGCGGTTATCAACATTCTGTGCCGTGTGTTTAATTAATTCTCCACCAGCTCAAAGAGTCTAACCTACATTAGCCCGGTACACCTTAATTTGTTACATCTTGTTTTTTTGATAATTTATTATTTATAAATACATATTTTAGTTAAAGTAAATTTTGTATCCTGAGTGTTACATGAGACATTACTTAGGTTAGATAACTTTCTAAAGCTGCTAAACATGAGACGACGATGACGCAGACACTGATACAGCCTGACGTTACGTCACCATCTGTTGTGAGTAATATCTGCAGGGATGTACGCTCTGCTTCTTGCTTGGCGGTCACCGTCTCTCTCTCTCTCTCTCTCTGTCTCTTCTTAGCGTCATCTGTCGTCTTCCTCTTAGCGTCTGCCTCTGAATCAAACAGCAGCGAGACGGGCTAACTGGCTTCTTTTATAACTGAAGGTGTGTGTGTGTGCGCGAGATGACCTTGGCCCGCTGCCAAAGTTATATACAGCAGTAAAGAGGTGATCAACGCCATTCTCCTTGCTGGAAGTTATTGTGCTGTTAAATCAACCTTTTGAAGCAAGTTTTTAAAGATGGAAAAGTGACATATTGTTGCTTTAAAGATGTAAATATGTCATTAAAAGCTGCTGCACGTATCTCTGTTTCAGTGAAGCAGAGTCAAGTGTTGAATGTCATGTTGTGTGTTGTATTTTGTGTGTATTATCATGTGTACTCACTGATCTCCAGCTGTCTCTGGATGCGGTCCTTGCAGCGGTCACGGTACTTGGACTGCGTGGTGTTGTACTCAGTCATCACCTCCACAAACTTACGTGACAGCGTCGAGTGCTGCAGGACGACGCGGAGTCAAGAAAGGGACGGACGGCGAGACAAAGAGAGGAGAAAGAAGAGGTTCAGTTTTGTTATTATAAATGCAAACCGGTCGCTTAAATTACAAATCCCAGCACTTCTGCTACATGTCACATGTCCTAGTTTCCAGTTACAAATTACAGTTGTACCTGAATGCAGCACAACATGTAACATTAGTAAATTAATTGTCACCGGGCATGTTTTCGTTGCACGATATTTGGCAAAGCAATGCACCAAACTTGATCTACTTTGCTGTTTCTCTGCAGGTTAACATGAGACAAGCAAATCAACCGACACACTGTAGTAAATACTTGAGGGAATAAAATACACAATTAACCAAAAAAAGGATTTAATGAAAAGGAAGAGGTTTCATGGTGAAAGAATCTGAAATTATCAAATATATTTTTCTGCTTTTTCCCTTCACATCCAAAGTCTTACATTTAAAGGATACTTGGAAAAAATCCAGATGAAGTGAATGAGAAAAATTAGCTTAGTACTCGTAATGCAGAATTTAAACGTGTGATTCTTATTATTGGTATAAATGTATCACTGACTACTGTTGGCTTAAATGTATTATTTAATGATGTGTAAATGGTTGTGAAGGGGGGTTGATGGGATTGGTTTTGTAAGGTGTTGATGCTGCTGTTCTCCTCTCTTCCACCAGGAGGCAGCAGGGAGCAACATGCTGGGAGGAGAGGAGAGGCAGCAGCCAATCACAGAGCAGAATACTGCAGGGTCACATCAGAGCAATGAGACGAGAGGCAGAGAGTTTATCTGCTCTTCTATTTTTATATCTATAATGTTGCAGTAAAAATACAAATACAACAGTTTAAATAAAAATATTCTGAAGTTAAAAATTAATAAGATATCTGAAAAAAATGCCAAGAAATCGTCTTTAATTTGACTTTTCATCATTACACGTCAAGTCCAGCTTTTTTTTTGGTGCTTACTGGAGCTACTCTCTGTGTGGGATGTGTTTGAGGCTCTCCGGGCGTTTGAGTTCTGTCTGCTGTAAAAAGTGAGTCAGCATGTTTGATGTGATACATGATAACGAGATAACATGTAACTTTGATTTTGTCAAGGTCCAAATGAAATGTTTTTATAGGACAAGAAAGACAAAGAACGCTCAAAAACTTCAAATTGATTCTCATCTTTGAGTGTCTCACGATTTGATTGAGAATCAGTTTTCTATTCAAAACGATTCATGATTCATGATTCATGATTCAAAGTCTATTTTTGAATTGGTCCATACTTCAGGATCTACTCCGGTCTTCTGTGAGACTGGCTGAATTTCTTGCTGCTCTATTTGGCATTCTACTGAGTTTAAGAGATAGCATTAGCACTTAGCAGGGAGGGACTGATTAGCCCCCCCAAAAAATTTAGTTATGAATCTATTTAAAATCTCAGAAGATAAGAATCTGGATTTTTAGAGAGAAAGGTCATTGGGAGCTGAACAGTGCAGATATTTCTCTTTTTTCTTCATTTTTTTTTAACCAAATCAAAATCTTACTGAAAGTGAAAAAACAGGCTGACAACAGGCGTTGTAGTAAATCTAAAAACGGAAGTATGCCCTCTGTCTTTCTTAGACGGTCTCACCTGTGTCTTGCGGATCCTGAGGTCCGCTGATGATCTGTTGAGACCCTCCTCCTGCTCGATGCTCTGCTCGATTGCTGCAGGAAGACAAACACACACACAGGTCAAGATCAAACAGGAAAACAACCGCCTCACTTTAATGACATTTAAGTTGATGATCAAAAATATAAGCCATGTGTACCACAGCCCGTGTTGCATTCACTGTCAGTCAGACACTCTGTATTTGTTAATGTCTCAGATGATCTGTACTGATATTAAACAGGCAGTGGGTGTGACGTAACAAGGAATGGATCTTAATCTGCTTCTTTTCAAGTTGTTCACTTCACTAAAAAGTGGGAAAGTACTCATCAGAATCTGGATTTTGCATCATTTTCTTAAAGTGGAAGTTGTGTTTCAAAAGTGATGAGCTTAAGTTGGCCTGAAGTGTCTCTAAAAAGTTAGATCAGTGGATCGTGCCAGTGGATAAAACAAGAACTTAGGTGGCATATGGACGTGCTCCGGCGCTTACTTGTTGCCTTGAATTTATTTTGAATGCACTTATTTAAGGTTTAAAAGCGAACATATACCACTGCTTTCTTTAAATGCCTGATTTTGACATACTGATGGAGGGAAAAGCTGTAAAAATAAAAGTAACACCACCAGCATGGTACTTGCAAAGCATTCTGGGATAGCTTGCAGCGCAGACCAGGAAGGAAAGACAACAAGTGGTGGAGCGAGGCGGAACGTCTCCATGAAGTGTAGCTGGGCCAAGATGACATCACAGCCTGTTTCACTGCTGCAGGCTGAAGAAATCCACCGGAGCTGTTCTAAAACTATTTGTACTTATTTGTCATTAAAGAAGTTTATTAAAGAATAAAATAGAAGAATTACCCTTCAACATTTGACTGAGCTGTGAGGGTGTGAAAGCGTCGTCATGTTTGGTTCTGTGAGAAAAACCCACAGCTCGGGATTATTTGATAATCGTCCTCTTTCACAGCTCAGTGTTTAACCTGCAGCCTGCCCACCTCCGTCTCTGAGGAAACAACACTTCTCCTCCCCCTCCTCTTCCGCCATCAGCATCACCTCATCACTCAGACTTCGTTATTCAACCAGGGAGACACAGTTTAATAAAGTGTGAGGATATTCTTGTCTGCAGACACATGCAGAGCCAAGAGGAACGCTCAGAGTCGGCAGGGTGACGGCGACGCTTTCGGTCCAAGCAGAGTTTACCCACAAAAACACACAAATTCTTCCTCTAGCGCCCCCCACAGGAAACACGCCTCCATAAGATACACAGATGCAGTTTATTTTGACATGAAACTTCAATGCAATGATTGACAGCTCTGTTGACGAATGCGGCTCCTCTGTCACCTTAATCAGCACAGGGGGTATTTTGGCTTCATCTGTGTACAACTGGGAGGAGGTTCAGGCATGTTGTCCATATTTATATATACAGTCCATGGTTCCTGGCTAAGAGCTGTTGAAAAGTATCAGATCATTCAAGTACTTCACATTACTGGAGGTCAAGTCCTGTGAGGTCAGACTGACTCAGATCTGTGAGAGACATGCGGACTTAAAATAATCACAGCTGATCATTTACTCATCAGCTGGACCAGTGTGTGTGTGCGTGTGTGTGTGTGTGTGTGTGTGTGTGTGTGTGTTTGGATGCCATGGTATCCGGCTGCAGGTCTGTTCTGGTGTCATGTGACGCTTTGATTTCATTTTTTTTCCTCCAGAAAGTGATAAGACAAAATCAAACACTTATATAATAATTTCCGTCCAGTGTGTGTGTGCATGCCTGTGTGTGTGTGTGTGCATGCGTGTGTGTGTGTGTGTGTGTGTGTGTGTGTGTGTGTGTTTCCTGGCTCTTTGCCCAGCTGCTCTCTGCTGGATCCATGATGACTCAGCAATATTTCACAGCACTGATGGTGTGTGTGTGTGTGTTTGCTCTATTTGTGTGTATTTCTATGTGACAGTGAGATAAAAACTGGGTGAGTAAGCAACAGATTGTGTGTTTGTGTGTGCGTGAGGACATCTTTAGCATCCCCAGTTTCTAACCCAAAGTGATGTTTTTTTTCTTACATAACAATAAAATAATAAGACCAGAGACTTTCAGAGACTTAAAAGTTAAATATACATATATTAAATAATTTATGGTTCAGAAGGAAAGCTTGACTCACTCCTGTTATTATTCAGTTTCTCTCTGAGCTCCAGTAAGACCTCTGCTGTGTGGGTCCACCTTCCCTCGATGTAGAGAGCATGTCCTTTTTTTTTTTTTGTGTGCCAATATTTTTTGCTTTATCCCGTACTTACCAGACGTAAACAAAGTGTCTCAGATGAAACAACTAACAAACGAGTCGATGCTTTTTGCTGTTTGATTTAAGCCGGGGCGTAACACTTTTGTAGACACATCACCCAACGGCGGAATTGTCCGGCCGTGTGCATAGACTTCGACGAAAGTCCGCAACATCGAAGATTTCTGTGAGTCAAAAATCACACTGCTTCTTAGAGTCCTGAGTCAAATCTAAACTCTGAGACATTAAAAAGCCATACTTTTAAATTCAGTGCAACCTTAAGATCCCCAAAGCCAGTGAGGTGCAAGTTTACAATTTCAAAGATCAAGTTCAGATTAAAATGAACGAGGTCACTTTCATTTATTGTTTTGTTCTTTTAGCTGCATCAAGATACTCCCCCCCCCCCCCAGTGGAGCCTTCTTTGTTTCCATCCTCATCATTCACTAGCAGATATTTCCCCAGACTGTCGAGATGCTTCAACGTGATAACTTGTTTAAAATTCATTGCATATGAGACTGACGTACGGACCCGTTTTTTTTCAGACCCAGCTGGCACAGCTTTCATTAAAAATGTAAGATTCATCCTGGAATCTGTTCTTATCTGTCCATAAAACTAGTCGAAACAAAAAAAAACCCCTAACTCTCTATAACTTAAATGTTCACAAGAACTTCCTTCAGCAGTACCAGTAGCTGCTTCGTCCTAATTGCTAGCAGCATCCACCACGCTAAACACAAACCGGGTGGTGCAAATCCGACTTCGGCTGCCTTAAAACACAGAGCCCGTCGGGCAACACTTTGTACCGCTTGTTTGTCACCTTCTTGTTCACGAGTTGCAAACTCGTTAGTTCACGTCAACAAAAAAACTACAAGCACTTTCTAT
This sequence comes from Labrus mixtus, assembly GCF_963584025.1. Classification (NCBI taxonomy): domain Eukaryota; kingdom Metazoa; phylum Chordata; class Actinopteri; order Labriformes; family Labridae; genus Labrus; species Labrus mixtus. The sequence continues at coordinate 20,392,115 of NC_083631.1, read as the reverse complement.
GAACACGCCCTTAAACATTATATTTCATGACCAGTCCGGATCATTGTGTCTCTAAATCCACAAAGAAATCAGAGAGAGAAAAAAAAAAAACACTCTTAGAACGATCCTATTTTTAACTTCTCGTCAGAATCAAAGTATTCCAGTGATAGTAGTCTGCTCCTCCATTGGGACACTGCAAACACAAGCTACTAACAGCTAAATCGACACACAGTTAGCGGTGCTAATTAGGATGAAAATTATAAACAAATATAGACTAAAAAGAATATGTGGCCCAAAGCTCACTTTGCTTACACAGTCACATTACAGTTCTTGTTTATGTCCCCAAAGCTTCATCAGAGTGAGAATTGTCTAAGTATGAATTTATATCATGTTTCATCTTTAGAAAACTCTATCCTGACGTGTTATTTTTAGTAATATATCTCATATTACCTGCAGCCTATTGGAGCAGAGCTCAGCTGCCTGGTCTGAACACTTTTGAAGAACATGAACCTGCTGATGGCCATGTGGGCAGAGCCTGTCTCTCTCTCTCGCACCCTCCCCTTCCTAACCCCTTCCCCCAGGGGCGAGACATCAACAGTGGGGAAACATGCTGCAGCTGTGTGTGTGTGTGTGTGTGTGTGTGTGTGTGTGTGTGTGAGTTAGAAAGAGAGAGAGACACAGGACAATAACAATCGGGCCTTGTGGGGGTTCCAATTATAGCTTTATCTCGAGCATCAACGCTATTCTGAGACTGCATATGTACAGTCTGTGTATGTATATATGTATGGGTGTGTGTGTGTGTGTGTGTGTGTGTGTGTGTGTGTGTGTGTGTAGTCCAACCTCTGGCTGTTCACATTAAAGCAGCGATGTCCTTGAACCTTCAGCATGAACCAATACTGCTGCACCCACTGTGTGTATTCAGTGTGTGTCTCTGTGTGTGTGTGTGTGTGTGTCTGCATTTTCAGTAGCTTTAAGCTCACTGGCCTGCGTCTGCATGTGTGTGTGTGTGTGTGTGTGTGTGTCTGCGAACAAGTGTGTGTGCGTGAAACTGTCGTAACGATTACAGCTTGATAAATCATGGCCAGTGTTTCCGAATGTTTTTCTCCTTCTTCTGCTGAAGGTCAACGGTCGCTGTCATCCTGACCAAAGACTACCGTAAACCTTCTAATAAAGGTGCACCGTAAAGCTGCCAATAAAACAGCGTTACAGTAAGCTATCTAATAAAACACTCTTTTTTAAAAAAATGTCATTGTTCCTAATAAAGGCTTGGCTGCTTCACCTGCACCTCAAGGTCTCACAACACATCCCCTTTTCAATATTTCCTGCCAATGTTTCTTAATTTAAAGCCTCAGCACTCTCAAAAGGACCCCAGAAGGTGACAATAATGGGACGGGTGGGGTCTTAGTGCTCAGCTCAGCTACTGTGCTGCCTAAGGCTTTAACAGGTCTTCCCTTGGAACTGAGACCCAGCAGGTTAGGGTCCAGGATCGAGACATGTTGAGATGATTTGAATCCTCTTCATCAGATAATTCAGATCTTATTGGAGTCATCTATGCAAGTCAAAGTAAGGGACGGAGTTTCATATATACGTTTGGTGCTTTGACAAATGACTTTCACTCTGTATATGTTTCTTTTAGTTAAGATCATGAGGAAAGAAACCATTAATGTTCTATCAGTTATACTCATCATTGAAGCCAAATGAAACCAATCAGAATACTAAACTGAAATCATACCATTCACAAGAGCAGTCGAACGTCACTTCCGGCTCGCCAGAGTGACCACTCCCCCGTTTGGGTGAAAACAACGCCTGAGAATGTATCGGCGGTAGATTAGAAAACACTGCTAGCCGTGAGATTAAACGCGATTGCGAAGCTTTTTGTACTTCAGACTATTTTAAAAACACAATTTAGTATCGGGTTTTCATTTACAAAGAACACAGGAGGGTAAAAGAAGAGCTGTGTGTGTTTGGACTGAAACCAGAGAGGATTAAAGTGGTAAATTGTGGGACCGCTGTCGTGTTCCTGCTAGCTTTAAGGCAGCGATCGCCCCGTGACAGAAGAGAAGTCTGTTAACAGATTCTTCACACATTCGTTCACTAATGAATTATTTAAAAATAAAGATCCCTCTCGGGTAACACGGTTAATAATTACTCATCAGGTGTTTAAAGTCAGTTTCCTCTGATGACTCGTTTGACGGAGAGCGATTGAACAGACACTCACGTACACGGTTCATTTTATACCGTTATGATGCCGATCTCTGTTCAGAAATGTCATATTTTAAACGTTTACATCACTGCTCATCAGATTTAGGCTCATGCTCGCCGTTTTAAAGTACGTTTTTTGTTTTTTAAGACTTTAAATCGGTAATGACCCCAGCTTGTCCATTAACCGCCATTCATTCAGATGGAATGATTTCACCCAGAAAGGGGCGGGGCCGGCATCGTTTGGGCAAAGTACCCGGATGGGTTGCTCTCATGAATTAGGATATTAAGACTTGGATAACCTGAAAGTTTATGTTTCTTAACTCAGACAGAACTTGAGTCATTGTGTTTTGCCTATAAAACATATATATATTATCTTTTGGTATAACCGCCCTCGATGGCATCCGTGTGACATCCAGCACCACTGTTATTAATCTTGAGGGTTCTATTTAATCATGTCCCTCAACCCCCACATAAAACACAGGTCAAGGTCAGCCCTTTTTTTTTTTTTACACATTTGCTATATTGTAAAAATCAGGCGCATCCTGTCTCAAAATAATGCAGAAAAACTAGTCCGTGCATTTGTTACTCTTTGGTTGGATTATTGTAATTCCCTGTTATCAGGCTTCTCTAAGTCTCTAAAGACTCTTAAGCTGGTCCCAAATGTTACAGCACGTCTACTGACAAGGACCCGGAAAAGAGTTCCTATCTCACCTATATTAGTAGAATTCCTTTTCATCTAAAAGAGCTTTTCATAAATACAGTACATAAACGAATGAGCTCCCAGAATGCACGTCTGCTTTTGGTTTACCTGAAGTCTCTAAAAGTAGTATGGGAGGCAGAGCCTGCAGTTATCAGGCGTCTCTCCTGTGAAATCATCTTTCATTCAGACTTCTCGGAACCAGACACTTTCTCTATTTTGATCTGTGGCTCAGCTGGTAGAGTCGGTCATCGCCTAACCCGAAGGTCGGGGGTTCGATCTCCGGCGCCTGCAGCCACATGTCCCATGTGTCCTTGGGCAAGACACTTAACCCTGATTAGCTCCTGCTGCTTCATAGGTGGAATGTGAGTGTGTATGAATGAGATAGGGTTACAACTGGACTGGTTGAGATTTTCAAGATCTTCTTCAACCAGTCCAGTTGCCTTTGGATCAAGCTTTGAATTTACGATGACCTGGATGACTGAGAACCTACACAGTCATCTTTACACAGCAGCCTCTGCCATCAGGGTGTGAATGTGTAGGCGTGACCTGCGGTGTAAAAGCGATTTGAGTCGTCAGAAGACTAGAAAAGTGCTTTACAAGCTAAAGTCCCAATTACCAATTTACCATATTTTTAAGACGAGGCTTATATCTTTCCATTTACAGTTAAAGCTAGCTCAGGCTTGGACCAGCCTCCAGTCACGCTGCTCTAGGCTTAGACCGCTTCCCGGGAATTTTTGTTCTCCCTTGTCTTGTAGTAAAGGTTTGAATATTTTTGAAGAATGATCAGGTCCTTTTGGATGTTGGAAGGTTTTTCCCAGGACAATTTGGAATTGTCATTTTGGACCTGTGAAGTGCCAGCTTCATGATCTGATATCATGTTTTTGGAAACATTTATCTGTGTTACTGACCTGCTGATTGATTATTTATCTATACCGATGACCATTACAGCAGAGTGCATGTTAAAAGACATTTCTGTACTTGTGCCATTTCAACTATCCCTGCTCGTTTTCAGACAGTGCTGGTCCTGACAGCTTCTTGTTCTTGTTCTTGTGAATATGCACAGTTTAAAGAGTATTCTGCCATAATAAGACTTCAATGCAGAAACTGGGGAAAAAACACATTAAAGAGATCTTTAAATGAGGTCTCCAGACTCTTATTAACCAGAAGTCATGTCTCCATGAATATTCATAGAGGTATAATGTCAGATTTTGAAGGGACGCTGGCTGCCGCAAGTATTATTCAAGGACTTTTCAAGGTAAGCTTCTCCGCTGTTTAACGTCTTAGAGAACACAAGAAGCGTACAAGCTGGCATGGCTAATGAAAGTGTCCTCGAGCTTTTCGGGTCGTAACTTACTCTCCAGAGTCTCCCCAAGGCTCAGACAAGCGAGATTTTCAATTGTCAAACTCGTTCATCATCCTGGAGTCTGACATTTTTCCTGTTGTTTTATTCCATCAATCAGTCAGAGGATGACTTTACACAGATTTCACTGTTGTAGACACGTGTCAGATGTCAGAATAAAATAAAAGAGTTTTTTCTGAGGTTGTGGCTCTTCTGTAAAACTAATTTGGTCTAACGTGGGCGTTAAATTGAGTCCAAGCTTTTTTTTCTCCCAAGATATTTTTAGGCCATTTTTTGCCTTTAGCAGATAAAACAGCTGAAGAGAGACAAGAAATACTTGGAGGGAAGAGTCGGGTATGACAAGCAGCAAAGTGCCGAGGTCGGATTTGAACCCACGGTCGCTGCAATGCGGACTACGACCTCTGTATATGGCGCACTTCACATCACCGCTAGGTTATCTGGCGCCCCCTTTTTCTCATCTTGACTATCAGTTTAATTCATCCTGAGTTTTTAAAAATCTTTTTGCTCTTAATAACCATGAATTCAATTATTGTCAACAACCAATAGGAGCACTCTTTGCCGAGCAGGAAATAGGAAGATAGTAAACATGGAGCGGCATAACTTAGCTCTTAGCTGTGCTAACATGGCGGTACGCTCTAATCAACCAATGACTTGCTGTGTCTTATTTCAGGGGTTGTGTCCTTCAAACGACCCAGCCTTCATAGACCGCTCAAGCCGAACTGAAATGAGACGGTCTGGTCTACGGAGGATTCCCTGTTTGCCTCACCAGTATGCCCCGCCCTGTCGCCTAGCAACCCTACAGCTACAATGGGATCAGCTAGTATAAATGACAGCCCATTAAAGGCATGTTGCTGATACCGACTTTGTTTTCTGATTGATATATCTGACTGTTAAAGGAAAGCGGGATGAGATTTATCATCAGTAAACATGACTTGCACATGGACAGGATAAGCTCAGGGCGCCAAAATCTACTCATATTTGAAGTTTCTCTCAAGAACTTGACTTTTTAAAAAAAATATTTAGCATTTCTTTAATGAAAAAATCCATGGTTGTTGACAGAATTAAAAAGGTGACCGTTGTTAATGAATGTTTAGGCCTGCTGGTGCTGCTAGAGGAGATGTCTGATGAGAAACCATCATAACCGTCCTCTGTACGTCAGGACGTCTGGTTAAGTTTCAGCTCCCCAGGTAGAAAACAGTGGATTCAGTCATCGGGGTGATGCGTTCAGGGACAGTTTGCCGTCTCGTCATTCATCATGAAGTGTAAAGTTCAACTCCTTCCTGTACCTTTGGTCTCAACTTGTCTTTGCGTGCAGATAAAAAGTCGATTTGTTTGTATAAAATCCGACTCTTTGGCAGAGCTTTGAAACCTGCAGCGACCTCGTCACCTCGTCTGATTCATCACACAGAAACTGTTTCACACCGTCAGCTGGAGCTCATCTGTCTGCTGCCTCGTTTCATCATCTGCTGTTTCTCTTTGTGTGTCAGTGTGTGTGTGTGTGTGTGTGTGTGTGTGTTTTCACAGGTAAGTCTAAGAGCATACCTTTTAATTTTGAGCGAACTTTATTGGCTGTCTTCTTGATGTCAGCTGTGAGGTCCTCCAACTCCTGCTTGGTCTCTGCAGAGGGAAATAAACCGGGAACAGTTTGTTAGAATATGAATTCATCATCACAGGTGTTTTAGTGCTGGAGGCTTTTTTTTATAAAGGAACATTTAATTCCTAACATCTACAGTCTCTCCTTGTTCGCCCTCTCTGATGTCGTAGCAAATCCACCTGAATTCATTTAATTGAATTAAATACATCAGAGTCAGATTTTATCATTTTAATCACATCTTTAAAAAATAAATAAAACACCTGTCAGATAATCATTCTTCATCTGAACACAGAAAAAAAGAATTTCCCATCACGTTGAACCTTTCCTTGGTTTGCACATTTCTCTAAAAAAAAACAACCAATCAGGTAGATCTTTAATGTTTTCGCTAAAACAGCCAACAAGTCTCCTCTGCAGGTCTTCATCAGGGGGGGTGGGGGGACGTGGCCTCACCAGCCAATCAGAAGTGATCCCAAATCGAAACCAATCCAGTTTACTCCCAGGTGGTTCTTGCACACTTGAAATTGCGTACTATGCTATCAGTACGTACAACATCCAAAATATTTTCTTGTTTCTTACATTCTTTAGAGAACTGAGAGTTACTTTTTGTTCGAAACCTGGTGAAAAATAAATAAATAATGGTTTAAATTCTGTGTCTGGCGTGAGCTGTAGCACATGATGGATTTGGGACGGCTGTCTGCATTATGTAACATTACTTAATATATAACATTCTTTAGGTTGAAGCAAAATCAGGACAAATTCACACTAAATGTTAAAATGCTTGGGAGCTCTGATTAACACTGGGCTATCACCTAATATGCCATTGATGTAGGAATATAGACAAACTTATTGTAACAAAGGCTGTAGTGTTGCAATTGTTAATAAATTGTTCTTTGCAAATTAGCATATTCATATATTTTTCTATGTTAATTTATGAAGTTTAAAAGTCATAAAACTAATTGGGGGGAAAAACCGAGCTCTCCAACCAAGCTTCAGAACTTTTTAAAAACAGGACACTCATCGTTTTTATTTCCATACACTGAGAACACTGGGCTCATTGAAACTCTAATTACAGTATCAGTGAACTGTGGGTTATATAATGAAGACGTGTTTTTATTGTTATTATTAATACAAGAGCCTTGGACTCTGCTCTGACTCGCTCTCTGTTACAGAAACCGAATCTGGCAGCAAAAAAAGGTCACCAGAGAAGAAGAAGAAAAGGATGTGAAGTGGGTGTTTGATGATGTGTGTGCAGAAACAGTAACATCACATCATGTCAGCCATGTTGGAGGGAAGGGAGGCCTAATGTGTGTGTGTGTCTGCGTGAGTGTGTGTGTGATAACTGCAGCAGTGCAGTCAGATTTACGAGCGCTGCAGTGCCATTCAGCCTCCTCTACCTCTGACTCACCCTGTTCGCTCCGTCTGACCGCCTCCCTGCTCTCCTCTCCTCTCTGCTCACTGTGCTAGCTGCTGTTAGCACGTGATGCTAAAGCTTTTGAAAGCGTTGGACTCTAATGCCCAATAATGAAAGAGGAAACTATAGATCTCTTTCTATTTTATTGTCACTGATTGCTGCCAAGAGAATTATCAGGTCTACTTCCAGCAGGAAGTGTTTTTTATGTTTAACAATAATCACAGAAATGGAGGAATAGAATGAAAGGAATGTGAACAGCAGAACTTCTGGTGTCAGAAATACAAATTAAATCAAACACAAAAACAATGTAAAAAATCTCTTAATTAAATCTTCTTTTGAAGTGTGATTTCTTTTAATTTTGTATCTTTTTCCATGCTATTTTTTTCATGCTTTGTATGTTTTTTCATGCTTTCAGTCAATGAGCCGAAGTCAGGCATCAGCCAATTCATACATGGTAAAGAGTACATTTATATACAATATTTATATTCAATAAGAAGGCTGTAATCTAAGAGCATTCAGAGACGCTTGACTGTAGAGAACATAAAATCCTCATGAGGATAGGTCCCAGTTTTTTTTCTCATATGCATATTACTCCAGTTCATAAATTTTGTATTTAATTGTTTTTCTGATTTCTGAAATGTTTTAAATCTGAACTGACTGTCTACCGGTGTTGTCTGGCCTGTACATGGCCCTTAATGTGGATCATTCATTTCTTTAAAACCTGCTGATTGGCTGCAGGTGAAAAATTCAGTCCTTTGATTGACACTTCGGACAGCCAATGAAAGGCAGAGGCTGGTTAGAAATGAAGGGATCATGTGAGGAGGAGTATCGGCGTGTTTATGGTCGACTGCGGTTTAGAAGCAGAATTACATCTGTATCCCTCCACTCTCACTACAACTCCCATCATGCATTATTCAGGCAGAAACACTGGAATGCATTTTGTGTGCCGGTGTGTTGCAGCGCAGAGCGGCTGACCCAGAAGTGAGGAGGAGGAGGAGAAGAAGAAATGAAGCGACATGTTTTCACCGCGGGGAGGAAGAGGAGTCTGAACGTCGACTCAGTTTAACATGAAGACTAGTTTGAACGCAACACCGCTCTGATCTGTGTGCAAATATTTCACTCTGATATGACAAAGTCTTCATCACTGCACGCTGCATCTTCATCCCAGATCATTAACAGTTCATCAGTGATCTCAGCTCGAACTCTAAACACTAAACCTCATTTAGAAATCACGTAAATTAAGCTTCCTTTTCATCTGAAATGTTTTCAAATATGTCAAAACAGTGCAGGTAAAATAACAGAGTTAAGAATTTTAAAACTGTAATTCAAGTCATATCAGGAAAGTTTTAGCATCAAAAGTTGCTTGTTGACACATATTTCACAATAAAAGCCTTCAGAGTAGTGGGGATAATTCACTTTGAGCTCAAGCTGAGCTATAAACTGATCTTGGATTTGGATTGTGATTAAGTTAATTGGTATATAACTAAACACTTTTTCAACATTATCTTTTAACTGGATGAAAGAGTTTCATCATTCAGCACGTGCATGCACCATTAAGTTGAGCTACAGTTATAGCTCAATTAGGCCGTTAAATTCGGCTACAGTCCTTGTCCCAGTATACAAGCAGCGGTGGAGAATCGATTTATTGGCGTAAATATGTCTGACTCCCCGATGGTCGGTGGTGAAATGTCCCTTTTCAGCTATTAACTGTTGGACCTTCTTATGGTTGTCCTTGGTAACAAGTTAGCAAATGGCAAAGTGGTTGTATGTTGAATGGTGAAATAATGGATAACTTTAGGTACATTAAGTACATACTCTATAGTTTACTTAAGGTACATTAAGTACATACTCTATAGTTTACTTAAGGTACATTAAGTACATACTCTGCTTTACTTAAGGTACATTAAGTACATACTCTATACTTTACTTAAGGTACATTAAGTACATACTCTATGCTTTACTTTAGGTACATTAAGTACATACTCTATACTTTACTTAAGGTACATTAAGTACATACTCTATGCTTTACTTTAGGTACTTACTTAAGGTACATTAAGTACATACTCTATGCTTTACTTTAGGTACATTAAGTACATACTCTATGCTTTACTTAAGGTACATTAAGTACATACTCTATACTTTACTTAAGGTACATTAAGTACATACTCTATGCTTTACTTTAGATACATTAAGTACATACTCTATACTTTACTTTAGGTACATTAAGTACATACTCTATACTTTACTTAAGGTACATTAAGTACATACTCTATACTTTACTTTAGGTACATTAAATATATACTCTATGCTTGGGGCCCCAGACAATTAGGGGGCCTAAATCAACGGCCAAAAATGTGCAAACTTTCCCCTCCCTAAGGGATTCCCATCCGACAGAACTCACTCTTGTTGCCCTGCTGAACGCTGGTTGGAGGGCCCCCCAACTGGTTTTTGCCAAAGGCCCCAACAGACTCTAGAATTGCCACTGGATGCTGCATACTATCCCTCTAGCTCACGGTGGTATCTGAAGGTAGACATGAACTATAACAGCTATTTGGTGTTGCTGTTCTACTTCTCGGTCAAAGTTTGGTGACGAATTTCATCATAAGAGAGAAGAGATTCAATCAGGTGTCACTCACATGTTGGCAGATGTTATATCCTCATCTCCCCGCAGGTTCACTTCAGTTTAAACACTTCAACCAGCAGAGACTTCACGGGCAGCATGCAACAAAAAGACAACATGGACCAACACAGAAGGGAGGAGGGAAGGATGGAAGGAGAGAAGGAAGGGACTGAGGAGGAATGAAGGAAAGAAGGGGATGGAAAGGAAGGATGAAAGAAAGAAAGGACAAAAGGAAGAAAGAAAAGTAAAAGGGAGTGATGGAAGAAAGGGAGAAAGAAGGAGATATAAGGATGGGCTGTAAAAAGACAGAAAGGTAGGAGGGAGGACACAAGGAAGAAGGAAAGTAGAAAAGGGAAAAAAGAAAGGACACTAGGATAGAAGATAGATGAAGGACAGAATGAGAAAATAATGAGAGGAAAGGAGAAAGAAAGGAATGAAGAAAGAGGAAGTAAATTGGGAATGAGGGAGGGAATTAAGTTGGAAAGAGGCAGAAAGGAAAGAAGGAGGGAGAGAAGAAAGGAAGAGGGAAGAGGGAAGAGGGAAGAGGGAAAAGAATATCACAAAAATGGATGGAAAATGGATGATGAAGAAGAAAAGTTTCAAAAGGAAAAATAAAGAACAGGAGGATGGAGAAGAAACAAAAAAAATATCATTGATCATGCATTAACAGAAAACATCAACATGCAACAACGTGAAATCAAATCATGCAGAAAAAAAAAACATTCACTGTGTGAAAAGATGTCAAACAAAGAAACAGACGTGTGTCTCATTCTGTTGTTATGTAACTGAGGTTCTGTGTGAAGACGAGCAGGAAGAAACACACAGATTCAGAGCCAACGGGCGTTCATTAAGGAAGTCCTGGGCTGCCAATATTCAAATCTAATCATTTATAGCAGACAGGAATGAGCTTATATGAGGCAGACAGCAGCAGCCGGCCAAAGAAGAGCAGGTCTGGAGCCGGGATTTTAATAATACAGACCTTCTTCTAATTATCAAAAAAAAAAAAACAACAACAATCTTATTGTGTTAATGTGTTCAGGGAAGTTCTGGAACAAACACAAACATCTCTTCAAACATGCTATACCACAAAGTAATAAACTAGAGGCTAGACATTGTCACTTTTACTTACTTGATTTCCCCTCATGTCCATGCTGGCTTTCATTACATTTTCCTCAAACTTTATTGAATGCTGCTTCAATATATCAACATTTCTTTACATTTAGGTGACGGCTGCATGTATTTCACTTCACCGAGCTCGCAAAGAACTGTCTTTTCCACGTGTAGTTCGCAGATATGTGGAGTCATGGAAAGTGTTATTTTAAACTGAAAGAGCCCTCATGTACTTGATGATTTCCACAGTAAGCACTCATGCACTTATACCAGACACACACCTCACAGCCTGCGAGTCTGTGAGTGTGGAGATTGAGACCCAGAGAATAACTGACTCACTATTTCAACCAACAGAGAGGAGCTAGTGCAAGCTGCCGTCAAAGAGGAGGGGAGGGGGGGGGGTGGTTCACTAAGAATAGATCGCGGTTGCTATTAGCTCCATGACTTGCACATAAATTGCGAGCTATCTGCTCTGTCTCAAGGTCTACTTCACAAAGCATACAACGTCCATAAAGTTTTGTTGCTCCGTGCGGTTTGCTCTTGCTTTCCGTTTTGTGGATTTGAGTCGTCAGCATCTCCTTCTTCACAGACGTGTAGATGGTGAGCTGGATGGTAGGAGGACACCTTTTCCAGTTGATTGCAAAGTCAGGTTTTTTACAAATGTGAAACTTTTGTTTATATCAAAGCTTCCTCTCTGTATCTAACCTGAGAGAGCGACTTGTCCAGATAAAAAAAATACTCTGGCGCAGTTACCGCCAACGCTCAGCAGCTGATCATTTTTGATTCTTACTGGGTGAGACCATTAGCTCTGGTTTTCATGAATTTGAGTTTTTTTTTCATGATAAGAAGGCTCCACCCTTTATCCAAATATGGTCACTTCCAGCAAAATAGAATTAAAATGAACATGGTGAAAGCAAAGTGTTAAACTGGTTGTAAAACATTAGTCCTATTGATAAAACTAAAGTATCAGCGTGTTAGCATTCTGATAACCTTGAACTGCATCAATCAGATATAAAGGGATATGAATCTGCGAGGAGTGGTTTCTTAAAGTGACAGGACGTGTCGTTATCTGCCCAGCAACAAGCTAAAGGCTTCCTTGAGTAAAGTCTCAAAATGAAACCTCGAGGTCTCTCTGGCTGCTGATCGGACGATAAACCCGATGGCCATACTTGTTCGGAGATAACCTCAGAGGATGACTGTGAACAGGGTGCAGGATTTTGTGCCCCACCCCTGCACAAAAAAAACAAAAAGAAACGTTTTTTTCATCCAGACTTTGTTTTACAGTGTAGTGTTTGTGACAGCACAGACTTGGCTCTGGGCTTCAGCGGTGACATTGAGTCAGTGCTGCTGAGTCACAGTGAGCAGGGTCACGGTGAACACAGCTCTCTCTATCTTTATCTGACGATTTGATTTTCACTGATGTGTCAGGGGGAGGTAGGCTGGGGTTAAGGAAGTAGAAGAAGGAAGGAAGGAGGGAGGCAAGGAAAGGAGTGAGGAAAAGAAGGCAAAAAAGGGAAGTAAGGATGGAGGAAGGAAAAGAAGGAGGTAAGGAAGGCAGCAGGGAGAAGAGGAAGGAGTGAAAAAACAGAAGAAGTGAGGGCAGGCCTTCTGTGTATTTACTGCGGGTGGCTTTGAAGAGAGTGATGTGGCCCCATTAATCATTTAGACCTTCAAATGCGTAACAGTGAAGCGTGGATTTTTTAAGAAAGGAAATCAAAGACTTATCTTACTATTTTGCACTTGCAAACTATGTTATGAAATGTATGCAATCAAAAACTCTATTCATAAGTCAGAACATAAGGCTGTCATTAAGAGTCGTGTCTTATTGCTTCATTTGGAAAGATTAACAAGATTCAGTAAGAGATAATGTATAGTGAGCAGGAATTGAACCCCAAGAGCCCCAAAGGTAAGTGAAGCAAGGGAGTTCGCTTAAAGGCTTTATCTGGATTTTTTTGATCCAGCAGATGTCGCCCCTTGAGCACCAGCATGAAACCAAAACAACTCGCGCTGCATTGTTGTGTTAGCATGCTAATGCTAGCGATCTTTATTATGCTCGTATCTTCACACTGCATGTAAATTTACCTGAAATGAGCGTGATCTAGAAACACAGTTAAGCAGTGAGTACAGTATGTTGTTCTTCTTTTCTCTAGTCCCTCAATTAAACAACTTTTATACACGAGGGGAGGAGTCAGCCGGCCGTCCGGGCGATGTAAACAAAGTGAAGATAGGACTCTGAAAACTCTGAAAACATCACAGACAGTGGGACTCGGGTGTTACACCCATTGTAGACAGTCATGACTCACAGAGTTATTTTCAGAGGATATACTTGATTTCTATTATATTTAAGTGTGAAAAATCACATAGAGCCGTTAAGAGTTTACTGCAGTGAGTTAGAGTTGTTGTTTTTGCCAGCCTGTTTTCACGTTTATCTAATCGTTCTTCTTTTTGCTGATGTCAGTGCGCAGAGATTTCAGATATTAACTCTATTGGTGTTGGATTCTCGTCACCCACAGAACGTTTTAACATAACATGATCAGACCTGGAATATAGTGCATCGGGAAAAGAAGAACATGTCAGTGAAGGTCCAGACAACTAAAGCACTGTTTGAGTCTTACTTTCGTCAGGGTTGGGTGCGGCCAGGATGGCGCTGTGCTGCTTCTTGACCTGCTCCACATCCTCCGACAGCTTCTCTATACAGCCTCTGATCTCCTCCACCTGCACACACACACACACATCACAGTTACACCTTCATGGGGAAGCAGTTCAGAAACTACCAGTAAACACACCATCAGACTGAGTGTGTTTGTTCTGATGATCAGCTTGAGTGTGTGTGTGTTTTTTTTTTGTTTGTTGTGCTAAACACAAACACACAAGATGATGATCGGCTCTGAAGCTTCCTGCCCTCAGGTGGGAGATTAACACTAAATCTTTGTGCGCATGTGTGTATGTGTGTGTCTGTGTTTGAGTGTTGTTGGAGTCGATGTCTATCAGCGGAGGAGGATAATCTACCCTCCGCAGTGGACTGAAGGTCACTGCTCTCCCACGCCACAAAAACTCCTGTTTTTTTCCATAGTGCCAAAAGTAGGATTTTGTCAAATTTGGATGGATTAAATGCTTCACTGAAAATGTGTTGTTGCTCATACAACTAAAGGGGACAGTAAACCACAGGTTACCTTGTTCAGCAGATAAAATGATGTATAATTGAGAATGCAAATCTTGTTTTGTGGTCTCTCAGTGTTTCCAGAACATTATGTGTACTGTGTTATATGTGTTTGTGTGTTTGTGTGTGTTGCCTCACCTGTTCAAAGAACTCATCCATGAAGTGGTCCCTGTCGACCTGCACCACCTCCTCATCATCATCACTGTCCTTAGCCTGCAGACACACAAGACAGAAGACCAATATTTAAGTTTTGAGTAAATCGAAATCATTTTATTCAAGGAGATCATTTTTTCCTAAATATTTAATTGCATCACAACTAAAAACACACAGACAGACATATAGGTTGAGGTGACATGAGGTCAGCAGCTGATTCAGACTTAAGCAAACAATCCATGACAGTAAACGGTTTCAAATTGCACTGATTGGATTTCTGTTATTATTGACAGAGACGAGTGTGTGCAGTCTCTCTTCTCTCCTGACATGTTTCATCAATGAACCCGATCCTTCTCTGCGACAGGTGAGACGGGTAGCCATCCCGTCAGTTCACAAACACTAATTTAAACTCAGAAAGCCAGAAGAACATTTAAACTCCACCAAAAAACTAACCTACGGGAAACCAGGTTGATGCTATAGTTAGCTTCACTGGCATCTTATGCTCTAATGACCTAGGCTATATGAAACAAAAAAAGCTACAAGCTTAAAAGTAAACAGCCTTCCTTGTCATTATGTATCTTCAACATATCTTCAGCAGGTTGAAACTTGTTTAAAATAACACTTGCAAGTCCTCTAACATGCTAAAACCGCCTCTTTTCTTTAGTGCACACAAAGCTAGCGGGCTGAAGCTAATGTTAGCCTGCTTGTTTTGCCTCATCTCAAACTATAACTAATATAAGTTACACAAAAGTGACAAAAGTCAAGCAGCATTATTTATTTATGATCATCATTTTGCAACTATGGCAGGTTGCTGATAATAATCTTTATTGTTTAAAAGACTAGCCTGCTATTTCAATGTTTAATCTAGCACTGGATGCTAATGTTAGCCTGTTCATTTAAATGAGAAGAGTGACGCCTCCATAAGCATCTTACTCTCCTTCAAAGTCACGACATTAACTAACCAGCATGCCAAGAGGCTAAAACATCTTATCATCTCTTATGAATCACAAACAGAAGTAAGCAGGCTCTATTATGTGATCCAAAGACAGGCTTATTAGCATAGCAGCATCCCTGGCTGCAGCTCTGCCTCTCTGGTTCTGTTTCTGTTTCTCTGTGGTCAGACTGCAGATACCGTGTCCCTCTGAGCCCTCTCCCCTCACCCTGCGTCACGCTTACTCTGCAGAGGACATGCAAACACAAACAGAGAAGGACAAACACACTCCTGCTTACTAAAAAATGATGCTACAGTCTCAGTGTGTATTCTATAACGTTTACTCTCTGTCTCATGAAGATCAGACATCAGAGTGACTCTCTAGACAAAAGTAGAGAACGACAAACACAAGAAAAGTTCTTGAACACAACAAAGTCAGAACCAACAGGGGGAATGGGATCATCCCAAGAGCACGTGAATGCAGCATGACACACTGAAACGTGGCCCAGGTCTGTTCTGGGGGGTTATGGGTACTGTAGTCAGGCTATTGTTTAGGTTTGAGCATGACGTTTAGAAACAGACCGATTTGTTGGCGTCTAAACTTTGAAAAACTCAGATGCCACAGAGGAGAAACGCGTTCAGTGAGAGTCAGAAAATTGAAAATCAAAACAGTAAAGAAATTTAAGAAAAACAAAAAGTCTGGTGACGCTATCAGATCTTTTTCTCCTCTCCGGTTTAAATTATAATTCCAGTTACTTCCAGTTTGGATTACTGTGTTTTGTTCTCTCTGCAGCTTTCTTATCAGATTATTCAGACATCTGTATATATCTGACATGTTTACCAAATAATTACAATAAATCTTTATTTATCTTTGAGTTATTCTTCAGGTTATTAAATATCTCAGGTGTCTCCAAAATGATCTGCTGCTCCACAGAGAGACTGATGGCATCTTCCCTGACCATCCTGCCAGCACACCTTACTGTGTCTGTGTGTGTTAATGTGTGTGTGTTAATGTGTGTGTGTGTGTGTGTGTGTGTGTGTGTGTGTGTGTGTGTGTGTGTGTGTGTCTGTGTGTTAGTGTGTTACTAATGATGACAGCAGGCTGCATGCTAGCAGTCCTGATGCTCCTCATCTCCGGAATGACGCCAGAGGTCAGAATATTCCACCATCTCACACACGCCTGCATGCTGCGCACACACAAATACACACACACACACACACACACACACACACACACACACACACACACACACACACACACACAAACACACACACACACACACACACACACACACACACACACACACACACACACACACAAAGCGAGACAACACAAGGGAGCTGTGGCTGTGCATGTGTGTGTCACAAAAGCCACACCTTCTTTGTGTTACGGCTATTTATCAACCAATCAATTAAATATCTAAGAAAAGGTTTTGGTTACCTTAGCTTAGCATAAATTCTAAAAGCCGTGGGAAACTGCTAGCATCTGCCTAAAGCTGAAAACTCCACCAACAAGGCCTATGAGACTTTTTGATATCCAACTAATAAATAATAATCACATATCTAAATTGCCAGTGCAACATATTCTGGTTCAAGACAATTAATTCACTGTGCAATATATAATGTTACCTGTGTGTGGCTTTCTACTGTATTGTATTCTGTATGTGTAACATTAGCCCCTCATACATTGCCAGTTCAAGGCGGGATATTTACGCCCGTTACGCCTCATCTGCAACGTAAAAAGGAACAGAGGCACAATGGTGGGGTAAAGTGGTTTAGCTCCTGATCCGGCATCAAAGGTAGTAACCGAGGAGTGATGGGTGGAGACTGTGGCAATGTGTGTGTGTGTGTGTGTGTGTGTGCAGGTCTAAATGTGTTTTAAAGCTCCAGCTGCTTGTTTACATGTCGTTCCTTTCATGCCTCTGCAACACAATGCGATGTGTGACCCCACACCGGGACACCAATACAACGCCTTTGTGACGACAGAGCGTGGTTACAATAAGAGTCACAATCTAAAACGATCCAGTAAGGTCTTCTTAACACCTGATGCTGTCTTTGGGTCACTCAGACCCTTCAGCGACCCCCTAAAGTCCGATCACAGTCTCTTTCTATGCGTGTGTGTGTGTGCGCGTGCTGCTGAGCATGATGGGAAACAGAAGCAGATACAATGGCAGCGAACACGTCTGCTCCGCGCTGATAAGCTCCGTGACAAAGAGTCGCTTGTCACCGACACGTCAAGAAAACACACATCGTCGGAGTTTAACCAGCCGCTCGGACGTCTATGAAGGATTCGCAAACTCTGGGAGGAGCAAGGGCTGATGGGAAATATTTCAAACACAGGAGGGCGAAGACCGCACGTCATCCTGTGTGCCATCTTAGATGTGTTTTTTAAACAAAACTAAGAACATATTACTAATCTGCTCAAGACCTTTAATGTCTTTATTACTGAATATTTGCTGTTTTTGATTGTATAAATAGAAAATATATCTTTTCACCAACTTGATAATATTCAGTTTAACGAAAACACCCAACAATACTGCAATAAAAAACTGATTGTAGAGGAAGATTATGCAGGTACTGGTATTGTTATCTTTGCATTTAATGAAATTACTGACCTTAAAATGTTGAAACCTGCATTTGAAATTGAACTTAAGTGAAAGTACAGAAGCTTTTTTATGAAATGGCTCAATGTGCAGCTCTTAATATATGATTATAATAAAAATAAATGTTAAGGCTTGCCTTGTTTAGTGTTTTATTAGATTATTTTACTGATTGTTAGCATTTCAGAATCATTTAAGTATCAATTTATTTTATTAATTTGTTTGTTTAATTCAGGGCATGAATAATAATGTATTGACATCGACAAATTATGCATTTAAATATGTTGTGTACAAATGATGTTAATTTGGTATTAAAACTAACAATCTTAAAGAGGCCTCCCGGGCTCAGGAGTCAAATAAAACAGAGTTAAAAGAGTCCAAATCCCCCTCTGAGAGTCAGTGCAGGAGGAGCCTTATGAGGGAATATTGCTCAAACTTTTAGATAAACGTGTTGAGTCTCAGAGCAGATAAGTTTGTTTTTCCTGATTCCCCCGCAGCACTTAAACACACCACATCGGTGAAACTGGGTCAGCAAGGGAATCACACGAGTACAACTTTAAGATGAAGATATAAGAAAGTGTTTTGTCATCTCTCAGAATCTGTGAATGAGCCAAAAAGTCTGAAACGGATCGCTGAGGGTCGCTCGGCCGTGACCTCTGACCTTCACCTCCACACTGTTGATGTTCTCAGACGCTAAATCTGCTTCAGAGACTCATCCTGAAATAGCACCTTTCAAATATGATGGATGAAAGTTTAGAATGGAAAGGATTAAATCAATGCTAAATGCATTAGACTATTTCGTCAACATTTTAATCATTGAGCCTACATTACCCACAATGCATCTAAACAGAAAGTTGTGTACTTGCTTGCCAAGTGTTGGGTGATTTTTTAGGTATTTATACAAAAAATAGAAAAATGTAGATATTTCAGAAAACAGAAACATTTAATAATGTGTTTTTGTTCCCAGAAAAAACTGAGACCTCTGCTAATTTGTCATTTCCCTTACTTCATTTTTTAAGTCAAAATGATTCCCAACACAGATTTACTAAGTGGGTAAAATGTATTTTTATACACCTCCAGAAAAAATCAGAGACCACTTAAAAAAATAAAGAAACTAAACGAGTAAATCTGCAGAACACAGAAAGGAAAACTGCTGATAATATTTATGTTCAATCAGAGGACAAACTCTTCATTCATGCATTTATACTACATTACTTTCTGATTCCATAACGCTGGAGTCATGAGGAGTTCAGCGCGCACACACACACACACACACACACACACACACACACACACACACACACACAGGAGAGTGAGAGGTCAAAGATCAGGAGCCTTTGAGGAAATGGAAAAGGTCTGATTAATAATTAATCAAGGCTGAAGAGTTCTGCTCCAAAGAGACACACAGACACTTAAAATCTGATGCTCAGATTCCAACATGGCCGCCGGAGAGGATCCCTGAAACCTAGACCTGAACCACCCTGGGACTGCATTGTAAGCAGGTCTATGTTTAAACCTGGTTTACATCAGACTGTTGTCTGGAGCCAAGATGTATTTTAGGGCTAACAAGCTCCAAACTCCAAATGCAGAATAATGCTCCTCGTTGGCTGAGGCTATGCTGATGTCATCATGTGTCACACCTGTGAGTGCGGAAGCTGCAGCCTGTGTGTGTGTGTGTGTGTGTGTGTGTGTGTGTGTGTGTGTGTGTGTGTGTGTGTGTGTGTGTACAGTAAATACAGAGCGCAGAGAAGCATCAGGTCATAAATGTTTCATCGGCTCCTCCTCTGATGGGCTTTTACAGTGTTTGTCCCCCGGGTGTTGCCGTACTGTAGATGGGTTCTGGAAGTGAACCTCTCACAACAACTATGAATCCTTTACTCTTTTTTTTTAAAGTTCAGTGCGGGCATGGTTTACATCGGCGCTTTTAGGAAAAGAGTCTGAAAACTCTGATGTCCTCCTGTCAGCAGTGAGCTTCAGCTTGTGTCCACTAAGACGGTTTGTTCGAGCTGGCAGCGCCCGTTTCCAAAATGCAATACCAGATCAGCTTTTTTTTTTTAGGCACTCAGGGTCCTGACCATTTTAACTTTTGGAACAGCGCCACACTCGTCAATGTCACCTTTCCCTCACCAATCAATCAAAATCAAGAAGAGGTGGGACTTGTGATTTCAGCTTTGTCAACAACAAGGGCGGAGGAGAAACTTATCAGACTCGTCTTTTCAAGGCACAATTTTAGTCTAGTTCCCAACAATGTGCTAGGACAGGATTCATTTACATGCGTCATATTTTCTTGGTGATATTTGCTCAATTAAAAGCAAAAAATGAAGCACATAGAGCTTTTTTAAAACAGACCTAACTACAAGTCACTACAAGGGGATGCATTAGTTATTTTTCGTTACCTAGCAACAACGAGTCACGCATTAGTTTTATGATTACATTATGTTTTAATATAAATATGCAGCCCTGTACACACTCTCATGTTGATAAAGGGTTAATGTCTGCGGTCAGGGCAGGATTCTAGAAACGAGGTCATGAGGTCAGAAGAGGCGATGACGTCGAATGAAGAGCGCGAAGATGGATCTCAATGAGGTGATGGTGATCATTCAGATTAACTCTGGATCATTATATATATATGTGTTTATTTGTTATCTAATTTAAAAAGTGTGTGTTTGTCTGTGTGTGATGTTGCTAATAAAGCTCGGCTGATGGAATCTGTAAACGTGAGGACACATGTGTGTGTACTGCGTGTGTTTATGAGCAAATTAATGTGATTAACGTGACTGAGTGAACACACAGCCTGCAGCACGAGGGAGAGAGAGAGAGCGAGAGAGCGAGAGAGAGAGGAGGGGATGAGATGGAAAGGGGAGGAATAGGAAGAGGAGGAAAGATTGAGGAGAGAGGGTGGGGGATGGGGGATGATAGAGATGGAGAGAGACGGAGGAAGAGGGCGAGTGAGCATCACATACAGCAGGGTGGGGGAGGGGATAGGGAGGACAGTATTCTGCTGCTGCACTGTAAAAAAAATTATATAAAAAAAAAACTACAGCACGGACAAAAATCATGCTGAATGACACACAAAGAAAGGTAAAACTGAAGAAAAGAATGATGTCACATGTGTTACTGATAACAACTGTGGTGATTTGAAAAAATGTGAGTGTAGCTGGTTATTTTGACTGAAACACGGTGAATTAGACAGATTTTATTTATTAAAATCTGATTTTTAAATTAGATGTCCTCAGGTGCTGGCAGAAACAATAAAGCTGATTTTAAATCTTTCTTATTTTGCATAAATTACCAAGATATTTATACGTCTAGTGGGTTTGTTTCAAACAGCAACCAGTGCTGAAAAATCAACGTGGAAGTGCCATAAAAACTGCAGTTCCTCAAGTGTCCACTTGAGGCTGGCTGCAAAAGTCATGGAGGCCTCATTAGAGCCCATATTAGTATGTCATTTTTAACGGCAGAAATAAACATTTTAACAGCCTAGCTAAAAAAAAAAAGGAATTTGGTATCAAAAGATAATGTCTTCATTGGTACAGACTGTGTGTAACGCGTCAGTTTTCATTTTATAAAGGGTTGGAGTTTTGCAAACATTCTCATAATTAGGGATGTGACTGATTGATTGACAGGCCGGTGTGTTGTTGCCGTTTGCCAGGAGGCTGAAGGCCCATCTCAACTCCACCTCTTTGCTTTGCTTTTTGTGGTTTCAGATTGATTGAGAGTTCATTTAAGACTTTCCCAACATGGTGAGCGCTATATTGCTGGGCTTAAAAATTCAGCTTAAAAAAAAATCAATGGGTGATGTCATTCAGATTACATCCATGTATTATGCAGTCTGTGGTTTGTTAAAGTGCAACAAGTAAAAAAGGGGTCTGAATACTTATTTCAGCCAAATTTAAAAATAAAAACCATAGACAGATATTTTTTACAGTGTATTTCAGCCTGTGGGGCTGTGTGATGGACTGAAGGTTATATTTGCCCGTTGCCCAAATAGCTCTTCACACTAACGAGTCAATGCTCCTTCCATCCGTCCTTTCATTCATACTTCTGTTACACCTTTTATTCTTTCCTAAATCCTTTCCTACTTATTCACCTTTCATTCTTATTTTCTTTCTTTATATTTTCCTTCTTCTTCTCCCTCCCATTTTTTCCCCCATCCCTCCCATCTTTTTCTTTCCTTATTATTCTCTTGCTCCCTCCTTATTTCAGATTTTTTTAGTCTTCTCTCTCTCTCTCTCTCGTCATGCAGACTTAAATCAGGACGTTGACCTCAGGTGTCAGAGTGTGTTTCTGATGCCAGCTGACTGTGTGTGTATTTGCATGCATGGATACACACACTCCGTTTCTGTGTGTGTGTGTGTGTGTGTGTGTGTGTGTTAGCAGTAGACCATGCCAGCAGTGGGGCGAGTTACCCACAATCCTTTGGGATCTCTGGCTCTATCTAGAGTCCATCTGTGCACTCTGTGACCGCTGTTTCCTCTGAAAATTCACCTAAATCATCTTACATTTGATTTAAATCTTTGATGTTTTGATAAAGATCTTTATTTAATCTCTGTATTTCAGATTTATGAAGCGTTCACTGCCTCCAAGACAAAGCTCTTTAAATAAATGTGATGTCACTTTGCAGACTCGCAGAGGTCAGTTTATGAGCACATCATTTGACTGCATGTGTTTTTTTGTTATTATGTCAGAGCACAATGTCTTTCAGATCTCCACAACATGATAAAATCTGATTTTTACAAGACATTCAATAATTCCTTATGGAGTAATTTGAAATGAATGTGCTTTATTACTCAGATTTCCTGTAAAATTTCCAACTCTTCAACAAAACTCCAAACACAAACATTATGCTCTGTTCAGTTAAACTTTTGAAATATAGTATTCAAGTTCAAATGTGCACTCCAGGTCCATAGGGGTGGCCACCCAAAATCCTAAACTATGATTGGCTGTTTGCCTTTTTCGGAGGCAGGACTTGTATTTAAATCAACTATTTCTACTTTAAATTGTCGTAAAAATATCTTTACACATCTTTATAATTTAATGTTGGTAGGGCCCGACCGAAATGAGATTTTAGGGGCTGATTCCCATATCGATATTAGGGGAGGGGGAAAAATCAGATACCGATATATCGGCCGATATTCTTCGATCAATGTTTGACCTGTAGAGGTAGATAGATATAGATAAACTCATGTATTGCGTTTATTCCTCAAATGCAGTTATCAAACATGTGTAAAAAAGATACGTAGACAAGATGGGCACTCAACTGGAAAGTCACTGCGCATTATCACACTCTCGAGGGTCACACAGGCTTGTTGTTATCCATTAAGCGCCCTCTGCTGATGGCAACGAGCAAATAAGAACTGCTAGTGTAATACAGCGATACTGAAATTAAATTATTTTTGACTGGTGAATAAATCTGATAATATCTGCGATAAAAATTCGCCAATACCGACAGTCACTGGATATGATAATATCGGCCGATATTATTGGCTGGTCAACACACGCCCCTGGTGCACACTGAAAATCTGCTTGATCACTTCAAAAGATTTTTTTTAACGATCTCTTCTCCCAGGCCTCCGTTATATAATCCATATGTTTTAGTTACTGTTGTTTGTATTGTCTCATTACCCCCTTTAGTCTCATTAGCGATTTACATTGCAATTTCGCAGCAGGGCCGTAATGAAGCCCTGCTGTCAAAACACTTTTGCACTTTAACATCAAATCTGCAAAGGTGTAATGCTGGCGTCCCAGTGTGTAACTATATTTAGCTCGACAGCGTTATCACACCAAATGGTTGGCAATCGCTGTGGCATGTAACAGAGCAGCGTCATTGAGGGTGACGTATACAAGAGGCTGCGGAAACGGCTGATGGTTTAAAAAAAACAAAAAAACAATGACAGTGAATGAACTGCCATGTCATACTTTATCTGGCTGTGTGGATTCTGCAGAATACTGCAAAGTTGATTTTTGATCAACATGATATGAATAATGGCAGACCATTTTTCCATTTGTATTGATTCACATATAAATTAATATGTCACCAGACTTCCATTAAACCCTGCTGGTCTGCCATTTTATATTTGATACCGTTCTCCACTGTATGTCATAACTCTGATGCTGCACACCAATAATAGAGTTTTTTTTTTTTTTTTTTAAATACGAAACATCCAGTTGTTATGTCATCACACATCATCAAAACTATGTGATTTTGTTGGGGCACAGCAACAACAAGTGACACTATACAGGGGAACCTGAAGAGTCACATTTTGAAGTGTAGGACCCCTGACTGAGCTGCTGCAAAGGCAAACTGAGGAGAGAGAGAGAGAGAGAGAGTGACAGCGAAACTACAAACAGCCAGGTGAAATTCTTCATTTTCAGGGCGTCTTTATAGCCTTATCACATATCTAAAGTCAAACCTAAAGTGAATAGTTTAAAAGGACAATGAAACACATTAAGTCCTCACACAAATGAGACATTGAAATGTGCAAATAATGAATTTGCCAACTAAAAAATGATAGTTAAATTAACAAAATTGTTCACAACTCATGTTTTGGGGATCTTATCAATCAATGGACCGATCAGTACATTTCTACATCAGTTTAACTACCAATAGAGTTTTTTTTTATTGCTTGGGGTAAAGTTTATCATTTCTCTTTTTCTTTGACAAAAAAATGCACAGAGAGCAAATACAGAACGGAAACAGATGGAGGACGTCTTTATCAGGATTTACTGTGTTCACCTCCATCCTGACCAGGTGTTCAAACTACACAGAGGAGATAGTCACAGAGTGACATCAAACCATCCTGACATACACACACACACACACACACACACACACACACACACACACACACACACACACAGTCTGTCTCCTTTATTTCTGTCTCTATAAATAAACAGTCAGACTGCCGTCGACGCCAGAGGGACAGAGGGACGAATGCAGGACACAAAGAGACGCAGGGACATGAAAGAATGAAAGAAAGAGGCTTTATGTTGCTCTAATGGACGGAGGACTCAGACTGAAGGAGATTCCCTTTATCCCTCTTGACCCCTCTGAGGTAATATTGGTGGTGTACAGATCCTGTCTCAGCCTCCTTCAGAGTTAACACGCTCATCAGTCTGCCCAGATATAAAACCTGGATCGGTTCTTGAAATTATTCACATTACTACTCAAGTTGAACCCCATTATATTGTACAGATATACTTTTCTTCAATATTTGCACCTCGTAGCATCTTGTAATGGTTATTATCCCGGTTGTTCTGCCGTGAGTGATACAACTATCCTGATCCCAGATTAAATAAATGTACATTTTTGTCTAAAAAATAGTTCACAAACATCAACAGGTAACTTCAGACCTTAACTAAAATATACGAGGAGTTTACAATGTTTTCATCTGACAGCAAGTATGTGCTGGTATGAAGACTCTCTCTCTCTCTCTCTCTCTCACACACACACACATACACACACTCTCAGACCGCCTGCCAGCCGCCACTCGACTAAAAGAAGGAGATTATCTATCGATTCCATGACTCATTGCATCCTGGGAAAACAGTTAGATTACCCAGAGTGCCTCAGTGCTGCCGCCTCCTTCATCTCACTGCTGCTGCTGCACTGGGGGTGGGGTTTGATATCCACATTTTTTATTATTTTGCCCTGTAATAACAAATAAATCATTAAGTGTTCTTTCTTTAAACTTTCTAAATGAGCCAAGCTAATTTAAAATGTAAAAGGAAAACCAAGTTGGTCTAAATAGGATAAAAAATGTGTCAACACTGCCAAATGCATCTCTTTTTCTAAATCTGATCTTTAAAGATGAGCTCATATTTGAATACCAGTAAAGGACTGAGTACTTTCTGCTGGCATCATCCAAACGGAAACGTAACTGTTCTCTTTCAAAATTAAAATGCCACCAAAACATCTGAAAACAAAGTGTGGAAAATGATTTGTATTTTAATTAAATTAAAGAACTTAAAAATAATTTCCTGAAAGAGATTGAAATTAAAAAAAAGATTCAATTCTTATTTAAAATCAGAAGCTTCAACTGGAGATGTGATGTAAAGAAGGATTGTGGCCACAGATATCAAAACACGTGGAGTTCCCCAAGGCTCAATCATGGGTCCTCCGTCATTTAAGACTTTGTTATCTAGCATTTCTTTATAATGTTTTAACCTTTATTATATCTTTTTAAACGTCTTTTATACTTTCATCTATTGTAAAAAATGTAAAATATTTAATCTTAAAATATTGTATACCGCTCCTTTAAAAACTCTCTTGAGTGACTTTATTCAGGATTTAAAAAAAAAGATTTTTGAATACACACTTAGACAATATGTGATTACTTTATTCCTGAAAACATCTGTTAACCCCCAGCAGCTCATCTGACTGAGCTTCAATAAAGTATTGATCCAGCTTTGATGAATCACACCAATAAGCATCACAGCTGTGCTCCACAATCAGGGCTCCTTCAGCCAGTATTGATTGAAGAACGTGGTTAAACATGTGATTTATTTATAGTCATGAAAGCGTTCGGTTTGAGGTATGTTTATATAATTCAGAATTTTTGTTTTTCTCTTGAACATCTTTGTATGAATTGACATCAAAAAAGTGTAAATTTCATACAAAAGAAATCTCTGAAATGGAACTCTTAAATTCTTCTTTTTTTAAATCACATGTGCAGGTTTCCCTTTCTTAATTTTCTCAATATTTTAAAAATGTAATAATAACTTATATTACTAAACATTTGTTAGATGTATAAAATGCAATATGTTTGCTTAAATTATTTACTTCAAAATTCACAATCCACCTCTTCCATGATGACCCAAAACACCGTTAAACACGTTTTAATGAATGCAAATTAAACCGTGCCCCTGAGTGTGCATCTAAATGAAAGGGAAACAGCTAATTAATAAGATGAAGCTGTATTGGTTTATTGACTGATGTAGTCTGACACACACACAAAGACACAGTGATACTCTGAGATGCGCATCAATAGACACATGTACTTAACAGCTCTAATGTATTTATGTGTTGGACATTTAATTATTTAGAAATGTATATAAAAACGGATTTGTTAAATAAAAAACAGAGAAGAGCCCACTAAAATTTAACATTTAAGCTCCAAGACAGTAGCACATGCAAAATACAACAGAATAGCCTAGGGAGGCATCCACTGATAAGGCGTATAGAGCGTAGAAAACATGGGTGTAGTCTCAGTGCAGCACCTATTAGTTTCTGAAGAGGCATTTTAAATCCCAACAATGATGGTCGCCGTATTTGAAATACTGTCTCAAACTAACTTTCGGTCAATTTACCAGCAGGTGAAGAGGTGGAGTTGAGACAGGCCCTTAGCCTCCTGGCAAACAACTACAACGCACCCATCTGTCAAATGAATGAGTTTAAAAAACATTCATCCACCTTACATTGTGTACCAATAAAAGGCATGTACTATTGAGACCAAAATCCATTTTTGATCCAGACTCTGCAAATGTCTATTTCTGCTATTAAAATGGGCATTTTCTGTAAATATGGGACCTGATCTGTATTCCTTGGTTTTTGGAGCCAGCCTTAAGTGGACAGTCGAGAAAATGCATTTTTTGAACTCCTGCATTGGCTTCATTTTATAACACCAGAGGTTGATTAGGATCTCAAGTAGCCAAGAAATTACGGCAGATAAAGAGCGGAAGGTTCGTAAACCTAGCTCAAACTTATCACATAAAACTATACGCTAGGCTGAAGTCAGATCTTGAATTTGCAGTTAGAGGCAGGATGAAAAGTTCTCCTCTGTAGTCAAGCCAGGATGATCAGGATAAAGTGACTCACTTACTATCTGTGTGTGTTTCAACCTGTACGTACACTCTTAATGGTTATACTCACTCATACAAGCCTCACCTTTCTAACTGGGTCACCTGATTTATACTACATCTACTCTTTTATCATCCACTCCTGCTCTTCGCTGCCTCTGCCTCTGTCTGTCCTCGGATTAAACATGAATGAAAACACTGTTATTTTAAGAACTGCTTCCAAGGAAATGCAGGAAAATAAAAACAATTACATATTTAAACTCGAGGATTATTTTGAATTTTGAAGTAATGCAATAACTGAAAGTTATATAAAAAGTCATTTTGACGGTCAAACACATTCAATATAGATACCAATAAACAAAGTGTGGGCATATACGGAGTTACATTTCAAGAATAGTAAATGAAAAAGGGGCAATAGAAAAAGAAATGTAATTAGATATAGGAATAAACACAAAGGTTAATACGCGAATTGAAACATCTTATTCAATGTCAAAAATATACTAATTCACACCTTTTTTGTCCATTAAGTTTTTATCATGGAGTTTTACTTTTTTGCAGCTTTTGTGGTCCATATATCACCACATTCAAATTGTAATATAAATGACTTTTTTCAAGGAAACATTACATTATTTTCTTCTTCTAATAATCAGGGGTTATATTGGTTGTGCTGGATTCAAAACGAATTATAATACTTATTAGATTGTAATTAATTTCTTTATATGAAATGCCGTTTTATGCCTCAGTAAATGAGCCTTCTTCGGGTTTACCTCCCTTAGTTAATCACATGAAAACAGCTCAGGAGAGTGGAAATTAAAATCATCCTTTAGTGTCACAGTCCACCTCCGTTCGTGGGTGTTTCTTTTGTTCCTAGATTGAAAACTTTGAGGCTGACAAACTTTTTTCGGAGACGGTGCCTTTGAGGTGACCTCGCCATCAGTCATTGTTCCTTCACTTTCTTCAGCTGTCTGCTTTCATTTGACAACAACGAGTCTGTTTTCTTCCTCTCTTTGTTTGTGCAGATCAACATGTGCAAGCTCACACCAAAAAAAAAGGAGAACCGGAACAATATTATGCAGACAATACACAGATTTATGTTAAGATACAACCAGGTGTCTGTGTTCACATACAAACACTAAGACCAACAATTTCCTCCAATCAAACTTAGATTTCACTTAAATATCTGTATTTGGAGAATTGCTTCATTCCCTCACATTAAACACCCCAAAGCAGGTCTGAAATATTGATGTAGTCCTGGAAAACAGGCCTACGCAGCTTGAGTGATTTCACCTCCCTCACCAAAACCTGTGTCTGGATTAACTTCCCTGCTGCTTCCTGCTACCTCAGGCTGACCAGTGCCCATTTTAATGATCTGTAAGCTGGGATCAGTACCAGGATTTATCAAATAGACACCAATTATAGGCATTCTCTTTCATCTATGGAGCGTCTGTCCATCCGTCCCTGCTGGGTGGCATTTACTCTGTATCTAGCAAGTCACAAGTCAGCGAAAATCTGGATAACACAGCACTGTGAACCCAAAATAAAGACATTTTTACTGGGGGGTTTTTATATACTAAACTTTTTCAAAGGATACTGAAATAAATAAATCATGATGCAGATTTATAAAAAATTGGAAATGTTTGGTTTGTCAGTCCCTTTTTATTAACAGGACTAAAATGTAAAGAAGTAGATAACTGTGTTAATTCTCACTCTTAGTGTGATATTGGAACCAAACGTCCTTCAGGATCAATTTACTGTGTTCCTGAAACATTCCGGTGTCCTGGTTCCACATCCCTTATCCCCAGAGAGCGGTAACATGCTCCCGTGTGTGCATGTGTGTGTGTGTGTGTTTTTGCATGTGTGCGCGCATGTTTTACGCTGCAGGAGTAAGTGACCCAAATCTGATTTCTCATTGACACATGTGAACAGTAAAACTCCACTTCCACATTCTTCTTATCGTGTTTGCCGCCCAGTTTCCTACTGAGCACTGAGATCTAGTACAGCTTAACGTGAGCAGTGCAGTGTGACCTCAGCTGTGTGGAGTGACTTTACAGGTCAGAAGTGACTTGAGCGGTTAAGAGTGACCACCTCATCAAAGCAGTGTGTAACCTTCGCGGTGCGGCTTGACCTCAGTGGCACAATGTGACCTAAGCCGTGCAGTGGGACCTCAACAGGGCAGTGTCACCACCTCGGCTATGTCACGTAACCTTTGTGGTTCAGTGTAACCAAGGCATTGCAGTGCAACGTGACCTCTATGGCACAGTGTGACCTCAGCGTGACTTCAGCAGTTGAATCTCGCCACCTTAGCGGTGCAGTGACTTTAAGGGTGCGTGAGTGTAATTTTAGTGGCGCAGCAGGACCTCATTAGTACAGTGTGACCATAGCAAGATTGTAAGCGGTCAGGTGTGACCTGGCGGGTGCAGTCTGACCTCAAAGGTGCAGTTTCACCTCGGTGCAGTGTGGCTCAGCGGTGCATTGTGGACTTGGCGTTGCACCGTGACCTTGACAGATGTAGTTGGCGCAGTGTGTCTTCACGGGTGCAGTGTGACCTCATGGATGCACTGTGACCTCAAAGGTGTAACAAAGCTATAGGAATGCAGTGTCTTTTACTTACTAGCAAGGCAGCGTTAACTCGGCTGCGCGGCATGACGACAAAGTGGTGCAGTGTGACCGCAGCAGTGCAGCTAAAGTAAATCATCAAGTTGAGAAACTTAAAATAAACTTCCAACTATTTCAACAAAGTCCAAGGCTGTGTACCAAACCATATACTGAAGTACTGCCAACTACGTACTCAAACTCGTAACAATAAACTGATACTGCCTACTAACCCGACCGTTAGTAATCCATTAGCAACATACTAAACTACGCCTCGCATGACTTCATCAAACAAGTATTTCTGGTCCGTGCTATGTTGGATAAGCTAGCTATGAGGTAGAGCTGTTGGTGTGTAAATATAATTCAACAACAATATACTTGCATTGATTAGTAACACCGCTACAAAGTCATTTCAATAATATTTGACAACTAATGAAATACAGTTTGGTTACTTTTATTTGTACACAGCTTGATCGCTGGCTGGTGAGCGCCGCCATTGAGTAGTCTGAGACCCGCAATGCATTTTGGGATGGCGTAGTATGACCAGTGTGCACCTGTTTCGAAAAACAAGTTAAATTTGAAATGCCAAGTTCTCCATCCAGGTTTGACTTTGATCTAGACACAAGGCCACATCCAAAGTTTTATGAACACATTTTCAACACAGGAAAATCAAATCTTGCAGAGTCTTTCAAAACAAGCCCGTGGGTAATTTTTTTAAAATCCATTTTAGGAAACTTTTACTTGAGTAACTGGAACAAACCAGGTCCCTGTCAAGTTTTAACTTCATGTCATTTAAACCATTGCAATTCCTTTTTTTTTTTCATTAATTCAAAACACATCGTCATTTAAAGGAAGTCCAAATCAAGGTAGTCATTCAACATCAGTACTTCGGTATATTTTGACTAACATTTCATGATGTTTTTCTTCATATAAACTTTATTCAATCCAAGTGATTTAACTTTTATAATTCTATCTGAACATTTTTTTCTTCTAGTCATTTCCCCCCTCAGACTCAGAGGTGGTCAGCCTCTGGAGTCCTGTTTGTTTTAATTTCCCCCACAGTCATGTTTTTCCATGCACCTGTGCGTATGAGGTAATGGTAGCGCACGGCTCGGCTTCCTGTCAGGCATTAGCTACAGGAGTCTATTTAAAGGAAAGGCACACTCCGGCTGAGGGAGGTGAGGCCGAGTTTGTGCCACTTAGTGTAGCCATCTACCGACCTTTTAATGCCTTAATTCAATTCAATAACTGCCCGTAATGACTTTGGCCCATGACTATTTATACTGCATCTCCTCCATTGGATCTAATACAGGACGACTACACATCTGTGGTCGAGCAGAGGAGACAGAGGAAGAAAGCCTGACTAACAGCTCTCTGTGCTGCCCACATGCCCATTAGCCAGACACAAAACATTCACACACTCATTCATCTTTTTAGGCGAGTGCCTTGACTACAATCAAAGTTTAATTAAATGTACAACAGTTACAATGAGGCAACAGCTGACTGGGAAGAGAAGTCAGGTCACTCACTTCAGTTAAAAAGGGTTCTTGATTTTCTTATTCGCTCAAACTCTGATCGGGACCTTAGTTTGACACATCAGTCTTTTTCTGTAACCTCTGTTTGAGAAGCATATTTGGTCAGATTCTTTTACAAAGCCTTTTGTTTGTAAGATTTTCTACCGTTTATGTAGTGTTGACATTACCTCTTAATGTCAATACAAACTAATTACTCCCTGTATTTTTTTTTTCACATTAGTTTTTAGGGTTGTTTATATGGCAGAACTAACTAGGAGAATTTACTGACAAACATACAGGAACACTTCATCGGTCAGTTTATCACTTTTAGATGGATGTAGAGGAACAAAGAAACATCTTTTTCTGTTAAATCCTGTTTAGATAATTTAAATTTTTTTATGCTGAGTTACTGTATTAATATATCTGCTTAGTTTATTAAAAGATCAAAAAGCACAAAAGACCTGAAGATAAAGAAAGCTGATGAAGACACTACAACTCCCAATGTGCATTTCCCTATCAGTCAACCAATCACAAAGCTGAAACAGAAGACTACAGTTTGTAGAAACCTTACTGTTTTTCGTTCCGTATTTTTAAATAGTTCACTTTCTGACACTGGGTTGAATTTTGATAAACAAAGCAGGCTATCCAAAGCTACACGTTCCAACCACAGAACAGGCAGAAAAACTTACCTGATTTTCTAGAAAACAAAGCTGAAATCATTTGGTCTGAGAAGTGATACATAAAAAGACTGAGATGTGTCTGAGAGGTCAAAGTGAAAATATAAAAAAAGCACATTTATCTCCTGCTAATGGAAAAAAAAAACAGTATTTCCAGGTCAACATGCCAGAGGTGATCACACCTGCAAAATTTTATTAAAAGTTAGATATCCAATTTGGTAGCTATTAAAGCGAGCAAGTGGTCAATTAAAGATAATTTAATGCTGTTTTATCCTGAGCTGAGATAACCGTCACTGAAGAGGGAAATTAATCCTCCTCTTCCTGTTGGTGTGACTCAGAGGACGAGAGGAACTCACAGACATTTTCCTATCAGACTGTGACATCAGCGTGACATCACCGCCCCGCCATCCGTCTGCAGCCACATGAAAACAGAGACGAGGACGAAAGCGGTCCACCTAATGGAGAATTAAACATAATGCCTGAGAACGTCTCTGGTTGATTAAAAGGATTAGCCTCTGATTGGCTGAACTTGTGAATTAATAGTAAGCCAATGAATTAATAGGTTAAAAAAAAAAAAGGCTCATAGGCTGAGAGGAGGAGGAGGATGTTTGCTGCTGTTACGAGGCGGCTCACTGAGCTGTTGAGGGGGGAGGGGAACATCTATAATACATGAGCGCACACACACACACACACACACACACACACACACACACACACACACACACACACACACACACACACACACACACACACAGATAAAACCCACACACACGAGAGGGCAGGGACGATCTCAGGGCCATTAAAGGGAGATGCTGTCATAAATCACATGACCAGCCTCCTACTGACCAATCTGCCCACACACACGTACGCACACACACACGTACGCACACACACACGCACACACACACACGCACACACACAATTGTCTTCTGTCAGCAGATACTGCATGTTCAATATTACGTTGGAGGAGGGTGTGTATGTGGTTTTGAACAGCTATCTTTGTGAGGACCAATTTTTACTCCTGTTGCAAATGGGGACCCTTTCACAAGTGAGGAGCAGATTGTCTAAATGGAGATATTTGTGGGACGTGCATGAATTTATGCAACGTAGGTGCATGAACACATTTGAAAGAGATAACCATACATAAGGAAAATGAAGATACACTCTTTGTAAGTGTTGTTTTTTTGGAATGAATATGTAAAGTGGGGCCTTTCAAATGTGAGTGTTTGTGTGCAAAGACTAATAGACGGAGGAAATGGATAATCTGATTTTGCAACAATCAAATTTCAACAATTGTTTCACACCCTTTCGTTAGAAAAAGCATTTGCGCTGAGAACAATCAAGCAGAAAACACGCCGAAGATGTACCACTAATTAACTAAGAAGACGATATTAGGAAATAATAACGAATCCGAAGCAGCCAGAGATTAGTAGAGAACATTCAGAGAACATTTGAGCAGAGAATAATGTCATGATGTGAAAGTGACCCTCTGTGTGCCCGCAGTAATGGTGTAATAGTGACTTTGCCCTTGACTTGGCTGAAGGATGGCCACCAGCACACACACACACACACACAAACACACTCATACACACTACAGACCTTCAGACTCATGAGCTAGCTATCATTAGCGTCAAGCCCGTAGCTAGAAATACAGTTTTAGAGCCAACACCAACAGCTTCCTCTAGTCGGCTGCATCCACAAACAAGTCGATACAAGTAGATATATATCGGTATATACAAAGTCTCATCTCATAAAAGTGATAATTAAGAAGAACTGGGACCAACCAGATATGCACATTTTGGATGCAGGGCAAATTGGCAAACTGATTGTGAGGATGTGAATCGACTCCAGATTCTATATTGATGCTACTCATACCTCTAATAATGATAAGTTCACATCATGGTCACACCCTTGTCTTAACTTCAGTCTACCCCGAGACCAGACTTTAACTTAATCGTTGGATGTACAAATCCAAAAAAAACCCAAACTTGACAGCTCACTGAATCATTACGTACCCACATAATGAGTGAAGACAAAGTCCGCC
Source organism: Labrus mixtus (assembly GCF_963584025.1). Lineage (NCBI taxonomy): Eukaryota > Metazoa > Chordata > Actinopteri > Labriformes > Labridae > Labrus > Labrus mixtus. The sequence goes on along the minus strand of NC_083631.1, from coordinate 20,357,670 downwards.
ACCATAAAACCAACAAACTAATATCTCCCCTTCCCCGATCAAACTTCTGTTCATATCCTGAGCAATCTCTGACATTACCCAAGAAATCAGAGCGTTTGCTGTAAACACATTAATACCGCTGATACACTTGCAGCTCAGTGGTAGGAGTCTGTTGGTGCTAACGCCCGTAGTGGATGAAAAACCTTCCCTTCAGTAGTATCAGACACTGCATGTTTATTTTTCTTGCTCTGTTAGACACTAAAATGAAAAGTTGTCAAAGCCTTTGCAGAAGTCGAATAAACTTTATTATGAAAATCATTGGACTGTAGGTGTGCCAGGCTGCTAGCGTCAAGGTGCCCTTGAGCAAGTCACTACTGAGAGGACAGAGACAGCAGCAGCAGGCCTTCTGTCTGCAGCAGGTGTGTGTGTGTGTGTGTGTGTGTGTGTGTGTGTGTGTGTGTGTGTGTGTGTGTTGGTTAAGTAAATAAAGTCAAACAAACACTAAACCAAACACACCCACCCACCTGGTGCCTCCAAGAAGACAAAATGAACTACAGTGACAACAGGCTCTGATTACAATTTATTCTAGTTGGTTAATGGAATCACGGCTAATCCGTTTAGCTTTATTCCTAAATATTTTTTTATCACAGTATTTGTCATTTTTTGCATCTGTGGTTGTATCATTTACTCAGATTTAATAACATTTGTGCAAACTCTTTTACCAATAGTTTTTTTTTTAACCACTTCTTAGATAGAAACGCTTAATGTGTTGATGTGTTGTAATTTGTTATTGCCTACCTAATTATAGAAATATATATATATATATATATAAACTGGACTTATTGTGTCTTTCATCTTTACTTGATACTTTAAGAACATTGTTTAAAAAAAGTTAAACAAATAGTTGCTTTCAAGTCTGTAATCATTTTTCAGACAAAATCTAATTATAATAACACAAAACTTTACTTTATTTAAATGTATTAAGTAAAGCTAATTACTGATAATAAACATTAATCTTTAGGTTGTTTTCTTAAACAATAGTTTACTGTATTTACAGACGGAGAGAGAAAAAAAATCTCACTAGAAGAAGTTAAAAACCAGACACAGCCTTTGATCGATCGTGAAAACATTGATTGTCTGTCAATAATGGTTTCGCGTCGTGTGTTGTCTTCATGTCACACTGAACAGGTGTCATATATCAGAGTAGAGTGATGAATGTCACACATTATTGACCAGCTGGTAATCAACCAAAAAATACAGGGCATTTTTTTAATTTGATTTTAAGGCCAAGAAAATGCCCTGTGTGTGTGTGTGTGTGTGTGTGTGTGTGTGTGTGTGTGTGTGTGTGTGTGTGTGAACTTGTATTACTGACATTGTGGGTACTAGTCCGCCTTTTACAGACAAAAAATGAACACATTGTCCCCACACAGAACATAATAGTTTTATGGAGAAGACTTGGTTTAGGGTGAGGTTAAGTGTCTATGAATTGAAAGATAGAAAATGTGATGTTCTAAAGACCCCACAGTGTGTGCGAGGTGGACATGTATAAATGACATTGTGGGGACATAAATCTGTTACATACTAACATTTTGGGGACTTTGCTTTCCTTTTAAGGACAAAACATACACAGTTCCCACAACATTCATAATAGAGTTTTAGAGGGAAGATTTGGTATCGGGTTAGTATGTCAGCAGGCAATAAAGGTGCGTGATGTTAACATAGCTGTGTGTTTGTGTTTGTGTGTGCAGAGGCAGTGCTTTAGCGACATGTTGCCTTTTTTTCAAATCATGCATTGACACAGTTTGAATTATGACCCTACTTTCACCCCCACCCCCTTCTGTTATAATCAATGAGACTGAAATGGGATAGGGTGCAGTTACACACAAACACACGCACACACAAACACACACACACCACCACAGGAGCAGTTTATTAACCAGCGGCCTTTCCTTCACCGTCATAAAATTTAAAATCTAATTCTGTACGTCTATTTGCGGCAGATAAAAACTTTTAAGTACCACGAGTAGATGCATTCATCAAGCTAAATATTTTTTTTTATATATTTTTGAATTATCAATGCTCTACTCAATATTTCTCTCCGGGGTGTTGAAGAGGACATTCTTATTTAACTTTACTGTGGAAGTTAACATGCCCAGAAGCTGCTCAAACAACACACTCTTGTGACAACAACAGAAAGAAAGATCACTTCGGTTTCTGTCAATCGATACGTAGTACTGGTCGTATTTGTATTTTAACTTAGAAAAGCAAAAACACCAAAAAATGAGCCATTCTTCAGCAGCTATCAACCAAAGCACTGTAAAACAAAATTCCCTATTGAGCAAGCAATCACAGTCATCATGATGTAAGATATAAAATATCAGAATATCATTTTTAAAAAAAAATCAGAATCAGCGTTAAAACACCCAACAGAATGAATTCGGCTTAGTGTCTCCCAAAGCCACAGCTACAGTATGTGTACATGACTTTTGTAGTAAACCCTCAAATGAATAAGTCTTGGACACTGTCTGTGCACATGCTTCTGTTTAATCTCCAGTCAAAAATCCATCACTGACGTGAATAGATGAATAAATTCATAACTATCCAACACAGACAGTCGTCTATGTAGAGGGGTATTCTTCTATTCTATACCAGTTTAAGGTATTCCTGAACTATACAGCAAAGGGCCATTTTAACAACTCAAAACATAGTAAAAAACTTTATTCTAAAATATATGAAGTAGATTTTAATGTGAACCTCTTGACTCTTTTGATGTTTAGGTATTTTAAAAGGTGTCCTCCTCCTAACATCCGAAAGCTAAAACACCAATCTCATCCGTTCTGTGTTTAAGCATCACACACGTTAGAGCAACACATAAGCGAGACACATTTCTCCAAAACGACCTACTGCAGAGACTGAATGATAGTCTACAATGATGAAACATTAACTGCAGCAGGCAGAACAATGATGCAGCATTTTTTTTTTCCTTCTTCTAATTCCTCAGATGCAACCGTGACTTGCCTTTGTACAGATCACAGAAAACCAATCGCAGAAAATTTGGAAATATTTTACGGCTGTGGGATGATTTGAATGAACAGAGAAGGAGACCAAAATTCATTTGCATTCAGTCGGTTGAATCTCTGCTCTTTTACATTTTTAGCTGTGTCATTGCACGCAGCCTCAGATGCTCTTCGGCGGTGTTTAGCAAGCTGCTAACTTGAGCTCAAGTTATTTCTCTGATGATTTAAGACCAAGACATCACCGAACGGAAATCCTGCGTATTCTATTTATGTATGGCATACCTCTAGCAACCGCCTATGGAAAACTCTGAGTGTCAACAACGTAAAACGGGACTCATATCGGCTTACATAGCAGTCAGGTGTGCCATTAAATTTTAGATTACATACAAGAATTAGACAAAGCATTAAAGTCAGCATTTCGTCGTAGCCATCTTGGGAGTTTTTGTAACCAGAGGTGACCATCTTTGGACGACAGGGTGGAGCACAAAAAAGGAGAATAAGATCTACAAACGCTAAACAATTAGCTTGGTGAGCAGGGTTTAACGTTACAATTGAAAATGCGAAACAGACTTTAAATATATAACATGCTCAAAATAAACAGCCAAATGCTCCGAATGTCTTTAAGTACATTTTCAGGCTGCCGTGGAACATCTTGTCAATCGCAAGTAGCCCCACCCTAATTCCTGCTTTATGGTCCATTTGACTCCAAATGGGATCATGCTGCACTGGAGACGACTATCATTGAAATTGAGGGGGGGGGGGGGGGGAGGCATTAAGACTCTTTGGCCTTGTTGTCACCTTTTAGGCCAGATTATGTCAATGTCTTATATACAGCCCATGCTTTAAACTGAAAAAAGAACTGTTAATTCATTATATTAAATAGGCAAAAATATTATTTTCACTCTAATTCTCAACTATAGATTTTTCAAAATGGCCTGAACGAAACAAAAGAAAACTGCACGATCATTCTTTAAAACATGTTCGGTGATGTTTGGTTTTGACTCATTGCTTCACTCAGATTCAAACTCTCAGCATTCATGAGGACCCCTGTGGACTCTGAGACACTTGTCACTCAAGAGGCAGCACAGAGGAGGAGGAGGAGGAGGAGGAGAGCAGACAGCGTCACAGTGATGTGGACCATTACATAAAAATATAATTATTACTACCAAGCTGCTGCTGCTGCTGCTGCTAGTGCTGCTGCATGATACAGCAGCATCTGTTACCGGCAGGATAACGTGAGCTGGATTTCACTCCAGTGATCAACCAACATGGCCGACGGTGCCGACAAAGAGTGGACTGGAGGAATGAGGAGATTTAACTACCAGACAATGACAATGAGTGCAGAGTGAGAGAATCTGCAGCAGAGGGAGGGAGGACAAGAGGAAAAAAAGGCGGCGGCAAAGATGGAAATGGTGGTGGATGGATGTGGAGACAGAGATGGAGGGCTGAAGGGAGGGACACGGGGGGGGGGGGGGGGGGGGGGGGGATAAGAAGGGATGAGATTTAAATGAGAGGTGATGGGTGGGACTGAGGAAAGCTGGAATGAAGACAGGAAAAGGAAAAAAAAGTTAAGATGGATTGAAGAGGGGAGGGAGCGATGGAGGGGGTGAGGAAAGCGGAGACAAGGGAGGGTAGAAGATGGGATGGAGTAGAAGAAGACGGAGAAAACGAAGTAGGAGGCATGGATGGTGGGATGGTGGGGTGATGGATGGAGAGAGGCTAAATTAAGAAATGAAAAAAAAAAATAGACAGATGCAGAGCAGCTGTAAGAGCTACAGGCCTCTTCCCTGTATCGATACCGTTTAATGTTAATCGTGCCAGATAAATTCAGTGAGTCCCAAGCATCGCCTCTATAACCAGTCCCATTTTGCAGCATGTGACCAAGCATGCACTGAAATGAATGCACATAAATTCGGCACCATGGAAGTGGGTGATAATTCAAAATGTGTAAACGGAACCCATTGACCCGGGACGACATTTAAAATCCAGACCCTTACACGTGAACTACTACACAATATCCTAAAGTCTACTCCAGTATTATCAAATCATTATTGCTTTCTTCAGATATTTTCATCTCTTAAATGCACTTTTTGATTCCTTTTGACGATTTTAGGTAAGAAGCTTCCATGAAATTAAAATTGTTTTCCTTTCCTTTATTATAAAATCTCACATTTATTGTCACACGGATGCAACCATTAGACTCTATAACGGGACTAAAATTGTTTTTCCTAGTTGCGATATTTTAGAGTTTATCCGTCTTTGCAAACATAGCCTCATCCTAAACACGTGGGAGTGGCTCTCAAAGCTGCCTGGTGACATCTTGGTTGTACAACCTACAGTACAAGCAGGTTAGCATGCTCATCGTTGCTGATCCCTCTGATTGAACTGATGAAACTTCTGATTTGAGTAACTTCACTGCATTAACAGAATGACTTACAAACAAACTGTGAGATACAGTTTACGTGTTGGAGCAAGAACATGTTGGTGGATGTTTTCATGCATTCATTTAAGGGGAGGATCCAGTCTCCTCATTGCGTTTTTTTTTTCAGATCTTTACGAGAAGAGATGAGAGACGTGTGAGTCAGATGATTGTGTTAGGCTGCGTTCATCCACACGGCCACAAAATCATAAACTTTCAAGCACATTTCGGCCACTTTTGCTTCAATTTGGTTAAAACACAATGTGCACAAATGCGTATAAATGGAAACATATTAAGACACAGGTGGAGTAATGGTGGATTGACGTAATGAAGGAGGAAATTAACAAGAATAAGAAGGTGGAAGCAGGTTTGGATGAAGAATGTATTCAAGACAGGATGATGAAGGGGTGGAGGATTAAACGAAGGAGGACAGAAATACATGAACAGGGAGTGATAGACTGAAAGGAGGAAAAGATGTTAAATAAGAAAAAGGACACTGGAGGGATAAACGATTGGAAGAGAGATGTGGACAGAAGAAAAGAGATGACTGGGTGGATGGTGAAGGAATAAAGGGATAAATAGATGAAAAGAGGGAGAGGGCAGAGAAAGAGGGATGGAGGCTAATGTGATGACAGGGTGATGGAGGGATGAAAGACAGAGTAAGACAGGGAAGAAGGGATGAGGAAAAAAGATGATGGAGATTTGGGAAGATGCAATGGAAAAAAAATAGAAGAAGCGATTATATCAGGATAAGAAGATATAGAAAGAATGTGGAGGAGTGGATGAGGGAAAGATGGACTCGGGAGGAGAGGATTGAAGGAAGACAAATTGGGAAAAGGAGAAAAGATGGAGGGAGGGAGGAGGAGGGGAGGAGGTGAAAAGAAGAAAAGGATGGAAGGAGAAATAAAAAAAAAAGATGGAGGGATGGATGGACAGCAGTGCGGTAAACTCCGGGCGGTGCTGAGCCTGTCACTTTTTAAATGCAAATCACCTCCTATCACACACACACACACACACACACACGCACACACACACACACACACACACACACACACACACACACACACACACACACACACACACACACACACACACACACTTCAACTGCTGATTTATTGATCAGATACTATTGATTAGTTTTTACCCTTTGGAATATATCTGTAACACAGAGAAGAAGAGCTGAAGAGAATCCAATCAGGTCGATCAAGTAGATAGTGTGTGTGTGTGTGTGTGTGTGTGTGTGTGTGTGTGTGTGTGTGTGTGTGTGTGTGTGTGTGTGTGTGTCTGTATTGCGTGCGTGTGTGTGTGATTATGGCTGGATTCAGTTCGTTTGTCTGACGCGAACCCAGTTGAACCCGGGTGGTGGCGGTGGTGGTGGTAGTTGAGGTAGGGGGGTGTGTGTGTGTGTGTGGGGCTGCTGCAGAGTTTCAGCAGCTGATGTGACCCCCCCCCCCCCTCTCTCCCTCCCCCCACCCCCAAAAAAATCCGCCCAAACCTCCAGCATCAGCTGTTCGTCAAACCTCCAGTCTCCCCCGATGCAGAGCCACACAGTCATAAAATGGGTGAGGCTGTGGTAAAATGAAGGGACCCCCCCACCCCCACCACCCCCACACCACCACCACCCCTCCCCTCCCCTCCCTCCCCTCCCATTCTGCCGTGCAGGAGCGGCAGGAGACACGCGGTAAAAGCGGCAGATAAAGCTGCATCCTGATCACCCATCCCGCCACGGATCGATCCTCCTCCCCGCCTGATCGGGACTCATGCTCCCACACTCACGCGGCTCTATCAGGGAGGAGAGGCGCGCGCGCAAGATGCAGGATGCGGCCTCGGAAAAAAAAAAAAAAAAAAAAAAAAAAAAAAATCACTGCATTTTGGTTCCCGGCTCATTTTGGAGTCAGCCCCCCTCCTCCTCCTCCTCCTCCTCCTCCTCCTCCTCTTCCATCAGGTCATCCAAGCACGCATGCATGGACATGCACGGCCACATTAGCATGGATGAGAGCGTTTTTTATTTATTTTTTTTAAAGCCAGTTTTTCCCATCATGCATGCAGCGCTGCACGAGCAGAGAAAACCTGTGCAGGGCCTCTGCGTCTAAACCCATCGAGACCCGTTTAAAGTCCGGCCATTAAAAAGGAGGAAAATCACTCAAATATAAAGGGTCCAAGCTGTAAACCGTGACCTCCAGCCGGTACATCCCGTTTAAACAAACCAAACATCCACCACCAGTGAACGCTAAATCAATGTGATGTCTGAGGAAAGCCTCCATTTCAGGCTCCATCCTCCCTCCACTCTGCAGCTCCTTCACATCACTCTGTATGCACAGCATGAGGAGCCGCAGCTCAGCCGCCTCTCCTCCTCCTCCTCCTCCTCCACACACCTCGAATCAGCTCAAATGTGGCTTTTAGCAGGTTAATGCCGCGCCGCTCCTCTGCACTCGGCTCGCATCCGGATGCAGCGGAGGAGAGGCGGCGAGGCCGAGGAGCTGCTGCGACGGCCGCGGGAGGAAGGGGGAGGAGGGAAACACGGAGGCCAACATGGATGGAAATGAAAAAATGAAAAAATTGAGCTTACACTTCGCAGTTCCGCCGTACGGTCCTTCATGGTGTCGCCGCGCCGAGCTGGCTGCTAGAAAACGGAGAATCGGCCCTGGTCCGGGAGGGGAGGGGGGGAGGTTTCCAACACCGCGCCGTTCGTCGTTTTGCGCTCCGAGATTCCCCAACAAGATTTTTTTTTTCTCTCTCTATTCGTCCTCCTCTCGTTTTTTTTCTTCCTGTGGTTCGATTCCCCTGAAAAGCGGAGCAGAGAGATGGAGGGAGGAAGAGCGCGGTGTGACGCGTCTCCGCCTTCTGCTGCTGCTGCTGCTGCTGCTGCTTCTTAGGAGGAGGATTTTTTTTTTATCCGTGTGGTGACGGCGCGCTCGAACCCTCCTCTTCTGCTTTTTCTTCTTCTTTTAAATTGCGCCTCTCCGCCGCTCTGCCTCAGGCTGGCCCCCCTGTTGGTCCGCGGCTTTCTCCTCTTCCTCCTCGGTGCGGTCGCAGTGTGGCCCCGCAGCGCGCAAAGCAGCAGCCCGGCAGGAAGAGCGACGAGTGAGAGAGAGAGAGAGAGAGAGAGAGAAAGTGGGGGAGGGAGGGAGAGAAAGTATAGGGAGGAGGGAGGAAGTGTGGTACTGATGCTGCAGAAAAAGAGCGCTGAGGGAGGGAGGAGAGGGGGGGGGCGATGCGGAGGGGAAGTAGAGGCAGTGCGCAGGCGCCAACTCCCTCCACCCTCCATCTTTACCTGCTGCTGCCTCTCCCCTCCCCCTCCTCTCCTCTTTTCTCCCTTCCCCTTTCTCTCCCTCCGCAGCAAGCAAGGTGTGTGTGTGAGTGTGTTTGCGTGCGTGTATGGTTTCAGGTGAATGAGGATCGGTGAGGGGGGGGGGATGCACAATCTGTTCATTCTGTTCTCACATGCAAAAAATCTACTATGTGAAAAATTCTGCTAAATCTGCATGTGCACATTACAGCGTAAATAGAGCACATAATCTCAAATTACAACAAAATATCAGTTTACATGATATATGTAAACAATATATGTAAACAATAATATATATGTATCAATGGCTAAATTAACCAAGAACATTGACTCAAGTATCTTCATTTTGAGGTTCAAATTACAACCTTGTAATACCCAGCAGCTAGATTTATTGGATTGCTTTTGGTAATTTGAGTATTTATTAAAGAAAATAATCAAATGAATGGAGACAAAGATTTGGTTAATAGATTCAAATAAAACTTTATTGATCCTCAGGAGGGAACTTAACCTACACAGCACAATAAAGTGACGTAAATAGAGTGAGTCAAATGAGTTCGACCTTTACTCGCTGCAACAAGTCAAGTCAACAAGTCAAAAAAAAAATCATGTTCATCTTCATGCTGTACAACCAAAAGAAGGATCAACACGTCAATGCTTCAATTCTATCATCCTAAAATCAAGCGGCAACTTCTGTTTTTTTTCGAAAATGAAGCCAATGCAACTGTGCAAAAAAATAAATAATGCAGTTCCTTAAGTGTCCACTTGAGGCGGATGTAAAATATTGGAAATCTCGTTAAGTTTACATGTGAAGAATTTAACTAAAGGTTCATTGTCCCAACACTAGATAGCACTTTAGTTATCTTTCTTCAGTTATTTAATTTTTCCACTTTAAAGGCTTTATATTTTTCACACTTAAATATAATATAAATCAAGTATATCCTCTGAAAATAACTCTGTGAGTCATGACTGTCTACAATGGGTGTAACACCCGAGTCCCACTGTCTGTGATGTTTTCAGAGTTTTCAGAGTCCTATCTTCACTTTGTTTACATCGCCCGGACGGCCGGCTGACTCCTCCCCTCGCGTATAAAAGTTGTTTAATTGAGGGACTAGAGAAAAGAAGAATAACATACTGTACTCACTGCTTAACTGTGTTTCTAGATCACGCTCATTTCAGGTAAATTTACATGCAGCGTGAAGATACGAGCATAATAAAGATCGCTAGCATTAGCATGCTAACACAACAATGCAGCGCAAGTTGTTTTGGTTTCATGCTGGTGCTCAAGGGCGACATCTGCTGGATCAAAAAGTCGCATATAAAGCCTTTAACATGAGTGGACAAATACAACCACAGCACTAGCTTAAATGCAAAGAGCATTAAAGCAGAAGAAACACAGCCACTAGAGGGCGCTGTGACAACTCTGGCAACAGATAATCGTCTACTTTCACAGCCCGATAAGAAACACAAAATAATCCAGATAAGTCATCAGTAAAGCCTGAAACATTTTCTGTTCACATTTGTGATGTCACCAAACAGAGTTACAAATGAAGCGTCACTGGAGAACTGGAAACTCTGTGCACAAGCATCACTTTAGCTTTCTATGTTAATCATGTAAGAATGAAAAAAGCCTGTTGAACAAAAAGTTAAATTAAGTTTTAAGATATCACAATCACAATGTGTTGTTTTTTCACACTGCCCTGCTCCTACGTGATGTACATATATCGACCTCATGTTGTGAATCAAGGTTCACACAGAACTTTTTTTTGCAGTATTTGCATTCCAGTTGGATCTACAAACATCTATCATGTACAAGAACAAAGTTATCAGACTGTAGGAAATTGGCAGTTAGTGTGTTTTTTGTGTGTTTTCCTTCTTATTTCTGAGGAAGTGAAGACTGAATTGTCAGATTTGTTTTATGTTGGCGTGATATTCATTCATTGATTGTAATTGGACAGACCATCCAGACATTTATTGTTTGCTTTTTGAGTAAGGGGGGGGGGGGGGCAGGCAAAACAAGATGTATTCTTCTCCCTGCTCCTTTCTGTACATGGGATAAAGTGTGAATCGTTTTTTTCTTTTTCTTTTGTGTGTTTTGACATGTACGGAACAAAAAAAAAAAAAATAAAAAAAAATAAATAAATGAATCTACTGTTAGCTAACAGGCTTCAGAAGAAACATGAGCATAGCTGAAGTGACTGTACTCAATCTTCTTGTGTTGCCTGGGTTCTTGTGATGGTTCTTGTGATGGTCGGGTTATACATGTCTGTTGGGTATCGTGCACTTTGGGTTCTTTTCTGTTGAATTGTATTTAATTATTTTTAGTATTTTGCATTTGTTATGTTCTTGCTGTTGTTTATGTTCTTCTGTGTTTGGTTTAGTTTGTTCTTGTTTTTGCTGTTTGTCAAAGCACTTTGTAAACCTGTGTTTTTAAAAGGTGCTATATAAATAAATTATTAATTAATTAAATTATTATTATTATTATTGTTCTCTCTCTATATCAGGGGTGGGCAACTGGCGGCCCCCATCAACCATCAACGTGGCCCTCAGGTTAATTTTTTACACATCAATTAATTGGAAACATGAAGAAAACATGACGAAATCTGCCATGAAATCATGAAACTCAGAAATATGTCCATAATAATATCTGATCACTGGTATATGTTGAGTTAAATTTGACACATAATTGACTGTAATCGTTTAATTTGGCCCCCTGGCAGTGAGAATTAAATGAATGTGGCCCTTGCCGTCACCAAAGTTGCCCATCGCTGCTCTACGTGTTTAAATTGTAAACAAACAACACACAATCGTCTTTACATACTCTCCTAATATAAAGGTTGAAAACACACATTTTTGAGTCTTCAGTGTTTCTACCTTTAATGAAAATACTCACCTTGATACACATGAAGGTGTATTTGTATGAGAACTTGATGCTTATTCCAACATAGAATCACAAAAGTTATTGAACTTACATCTGATGAGTTTCAACGCCTCACACAGGGCAGAAAGAAGAACTAACAGTTATCTATCTGCAGCAGCTTCCTGGTTGATCTCTGACCTTTGACTCACATGACCTTAGTCGACCAATTATGAAGCTAAGCACAACTAAAGGTAAAACAACACACTTACCCTGTCAGCCACCAGGGGGCAGTGTCAATAAGCAGAAATGAACTACAAATGTCTGCTTAGACTGACTCTGACCTGTCTGACTGCAACACTTAGGCTGGTTTGAATGAAAAGTATCCTGCTGGTACTCGGTATCTGCTGAAACCCAAGTCTCTGAGTCAGAATCACTACTGGGAAGGAACTTATTTGGCGTGTGTGGAAATGTATTTGTAGAGTTTTTTAGGATTTCTGTTGTGGTCTCTGCACAAATGTATCAAAGTCATGTATGAATTGTATGTCAAAAAGGTGTTCAGAATGAATTACTTTACATTCAGCAAAGTTATGTTTGGTATCTAGAGGCAGAGATGTCGCTCTTCTACATTGGGAAAACGAGGACAGTTGAACTTACTTTTTTTTTTAGGGCATCAGCAACATTAACACATCCACATAAGAAGCATTTTAGATTGACCGCATCCCATCTTCCATAAGAAATACAAATGAAGTTAGCCATTTTGAAAGCCTTTTGAATCCATCCATCAGAGCAGTTGTTGCCCCCTTGTTGCCTTGGAGTCCCTCTTACTTGTATCCAAAAAAAGCTCCCCATCAATTCTTATTGTTTAAAGGATAAAATCCCAACAGAGCAGGCCAACACAAACACCTTTCTTTAAACTATCTAGTAAGTGATTTTTTTTCGTCATTATGTGCAAATATAATTTAATGAATGACAACCTTAGAACAGACAAAGCCTCACGCTCACCTTGAGATCTTTGGTTTTTAGGTCTCTTGTGGGAAAGAACCTGAACCTGGATGTAGACCTCAACTCAGGTCCCATCATCAGACTCTCTCATTTGGATAAAAACACCACTTCTAATCTTAAAATCCAGGGATGTTCTCTGTGTGGAGATAGTAGTTATGTGTGTGTGGGGGTGTGTGTTTGTGTGTGTGTCTGTGTGTGTCAGCAGTGATATATGAGGCCAGCTGCTATTAAACAGAGTCTTGAGAGTTTAAAATGGAGTTTTAATGGTGGAGATGGACTCTGGAGGCGGCTGCAGGTTGGCTGGACGCCCGGAGGAAATCCCCTCTTCTTCTTCTTCATCCTCTCTCTCTCTCTCTCTCTCTTCTTTTCTTTTTCTTTTTTTTAAATCCTCTCTGAATCTTTTTACCGAAAAGGAAAAAAAAAAAGACATTTTAAACATCTTAATTCATATTCAGGTTGTGCAGAGTGGACAGACGTTTGACTCTCAGGGAAGAGGAGCGGCTCTTTGAACCAAATCTTGAAGGAAATCAGAGATCTTGTTTCATCAATAATTCACCACGTCTGGTCTGTCCTTGTCGGCCCAACAGGACGCTGAACGGTCTGAATTATTATCAGGGAACAAATGTCTCATTTCAAACCATTTTATCAGAACATATTTCCTTTTTATTTCCTCATGTGGACATTTGAAATCACAGCAACTCCTCACAGAGTTCAGCTCAGTCATCAACAAGTCAAATCACCATTAATCGAAATCATACCAAAAACAACTGGTTCTTTAAAAATCATAAATGAGTGTTTGAATGTTTCTATAACTTTGTGACCATCTGAAACAAAGTTTGGTGCCTTGCACAGGGGCACCTCGGCAGTGCTCACCAAACGGACTGGCACCTCTCCAGCTACCAGACCGATTTCCAGATATGGTCCGTGACGGGACTTGTCGGTTCCCAACCTAAGTCCCCACAGACTGAGCTACTGCCACCATATGCTCTACTAATACCCTACAAGACGAGTATGAGGGCAGCAGTTATCGTTTTTTTTTGTTGCAATCTGCAGCTTCACCACTAGATGTCACTAAGTCCTTCACTCTGCTCCTTTTATGGAACCGACTGAAACTTAAAAAAACAACAACAATAAAAGATAATTTATATCCACAAACAAGTAATATATAAATATATATTTTAAATTAATAATAAACGTTGGTGCTGCTTTTGAATGTGTTCTTAAGCCTTCACGATCCAGCGATCAAATGATTTATTTTTCTGGTCTTGTTTTTACATCTCATAACAAAGATCAGACTCAAAAAATAAATTCATTCATCCCCAGAAAAAAATCCCCTAAATTCCTCAACAACAAAATGCAATTCAACCGTGAAATGAGCGGCCTTTTTGGGGTCAGGTTGTGGGCAAAAGCGTTAAGATGGTAAAGGATTATGTAGATCTGTTGTGACCTCTGGAGGTCAGCAGAGCTAGTTCAGAGGTTTAACCTTCTGGGTTTACTCAGAACCTGCATCAGCAGTGAAAAACGGTCTATTTATTGTGGTGCGTGTGTGAGTGTGTGTGTGTGTGTGTGTGTGTGTGTGTGTGTGTGTGTGTTCATAGACATGTAGGTAGTGTGTAGGTGCTACACAGTCAGCAGGGTGTGTTTTAACTGTTACTGTTACTCAGGACTGCTGACAGTAAATTGTATACGTATGTCTTCTACAAGTGGAAGAAAAAGGATGTTGGTGACTGGTGGACTTACATGAAGGGAATCATGAGAATGAATCCAGCTAGATGTAATATTTGTTTCATCATCTTAGCTGCAATACATGTCATGTGACTTTAAAATTTATTTTAATTTGTGTTTTTTAGTGTGTGGAGAAAGCAGAGTCGATTAATCAATAGTTAGTCAAGAATGTTCACTCTCAAACCAGTTTTGTATGTTTTTTCAACCAGTGGAAATAGACTTAAAAAAAAGTATTTTCAATGAAAAATTCTTGCTGGGAATGGAGTAGATGTTTTTCATTTTTATTATTTTATTTTTTTTTATCTTTATTTTTATCAGGCTCTCCAAAAACCTAAAGCATTAGTTTGTATTCTGAAATAATGAAATCATCTTCATATACATTATTTAAGTATTGTTTTATTGGTGTAGGTGTTAGTTCAAAATATCAAATAAAAAACTGTAAAGCCAAAAAGCATTAGGAGCATTGACAGGTGATCTAACTTTTTTCTTTTTAAACAAACATGTTTCCAATGATAAACAGCCTGAAGAGATTCTCAAAGCAAGACGCTCTCATGATGACCTGACCTCCCTGAGTCCCAGTGGTGCTCCTGGTCCTCCTTTGTGTATCCCATCACGCCCTCGTAGGTCGGCGAGGGGGCATACTGCTCACACAGGGATCCCTGCAGGCTGGGAGCACATACCGCAGACAGACGGACGGACAGCAAGCCGTGTTTCAGGCGTAAGCTCTTGGCGATGTTTTTTCCCGACGTGGGGATGACGTCCACCTGGCCCAGCAAGTTGTCGTTCCAGCGGTTGTCCCGGTCCCAAACCTCAAAGCGGATAGGCCTGTGGAAGAAATAAACGTCATCATCAATAAAAGGTATTAGAATAAACCTCTGGCTTTTGTCCCCCGATCGAACCTAACGCTGGTGTTATTATTATGATAATGTGATCCAGTGACTTCACCAGGAAGTGGGACAGTACGTGTAGCTACCAGAGGTTGGTGTTGAGGACTGACATCTACAACTTGAATTTGTTGTACCAAGATAGCCTATGGGTCCCAGGACTGCAATTTCAGCAAAAATGTTCCACGATCTTGTATGCTTCTCACATGAACTTTTTCCTGCATATAAACCAAGCCTATAACTGGAGTGACCAATTTCAACATGATTTCAAACAGAAATGCACAAAAGCTGAGACACCAAAATCTTAGTCCCTACATACCAATCCTGCATTCATTTCTTTGTTTTTCAAAGATTATATCGTGATATGATGACTGATATCATGTAGGCTGTTTATATTATGTCAGAATGGTAGAGATAAGGTTCACTTACTGCCTGCGATCAAGGTTGACCGTTTCAAAGCGAATGAGGTAGTTCCAGGACGGGAAGTCGTTGTTCCAGATCACCGGCGTAACCGCTCCTTGGTTACCATAGAAAACCTTAACGTATCCGTCTGTCTTAGAGAAATTGTCCCCCCAAAGTCCTTCTGCCCGGATCACCGTCACGTTCATCCGGGCGATGCCAGGCTCTCTAGGGCAGCACTCCAAGTTGACCATTTGGTGTCCTTGGCAACGACAAGCACAGTTCTGGTTTCGGCTGCCAATCTTGCAGCGAGCCGGGCAGTCGAGCGGCCTGGCACTCTTGCTGATGTAGTCGCTGATGGCGTCACGTAGGTTAGATTTGAGGACGGGGTTGTCCGTCACCTACAGAGTAGAGGCAGGGAAAAGTTTAACTGAAAAATCTCGCAATGCAGTCGGCCATTAGGCGTCTACTACCCGCGTCCTTGAGAAGACGGGGCTGTCTCTCTTCCAAACATAAACAAGCTGAGAGAAGCACTGTTCCGTCAATGTGAACACAGAGTGAAGAACAACAACCCAGAGGGAGTTTGACTTCAACCTTTTTTTTTTTTTTTTGAGAAAGTTATAACTTAACAATATATTTATTTATGATTGAATTGATATCTTAAAGTTTTTAAATGTGGCATAGTACACCTTCAATCAAAGTTTTCAAGAGAAACTCGTTTTTTTGTAATCATTCAACAAGTTCATCTCCACTGATTCACTAGATGTTACATTATCTTAAGTGTGTTCGCTGACTTTCCTCAAGCCCTGCTGTATAGTTACCAGAGGCGTCAAAAGTATTCACATTCATTACTCAGGTAGAAGTATAGATACTAGGGTTTAAAAAGACTTCTGTAGAAGTTGAAGTATCAACTCGAGCTTTTTACTCAAGTAAAAGTGTAAAAGTATTGGTTTCAAAACTACTTAAAGTACAAATGTAAAAGTAATGTAAGGGGAAAAAAATGCCCTTAAGGACAAAAGCTTAGGCTGCTCCATAGAGCCTATAGTGCACTACCCCACCTCCCCAAAAAACATTTTTCTAAAGTCCATAATGACTATAATGTTATATTAAAATGTTATGTTGAATAATTTTGGATGCACCTGTTTCAGCCGCATTTTTAAGATAACAAAACTGGACAAGAAAATTGGTGTACCCCAGGGCAGGCTTAGTAACAATTACCCTTGTATGGTTGTCTCTGCCACGGACATCTTCGTACTAGGCTCCATACGTCTGCTATTTCCTTGCTGGAGTGTGACGTGATTTGTGTCATGTGCAGGTGCGATGGATCGCGTACAAACCAATAGGGTGTCAGAATGGTGCATGTTTATACTTCTCATCCAACCACAATCAAATTCACTCTATCCGGACGGCGCGATTTATCTGGATAGGTTTTTTTTTTTTTTGTGTGTGTGTGTTTTTTTGAACGATGACAAGCCGTAATGAAAACAAGCTGAAATGAAATAGGAGTAACGAGGCAATTTTTAAAATGTAAGGAGTAGAAAGTACAGATAATTGCGTGACAATGTAAGGAGTAGAAGTAAAAAGTTGGCTGAAAAATAATTACTCCAGTAAAGTATAGATACCCAAAATTTCTACTTAAGTAAGGTAACGAAGTATTTGTACTTAGTTACTTGACACCTCTGATAGTTACAGTTGTTTGAATGTTCTTATGAAGGAAAACACATCTGAAGATGGAGGGCAGTCACATGATTGTGTTTTATCAAGTTAGTTTTTTTGCGCCATATTTACAAAAACAAATTGTAGCCATAATTAAGTAAATAAATAGCTCTTAATTTAGTTTCTCACCAGCAGGTGCAGTGGGCTGATCTGGTAGGAAACCACACCTGGGACCCTCTTCAGGGAATTCAGCCACTTCTTGTACTCGGCGGCACTGTTCGGGCTGAACATGATGTCCCCAACATCCCCGTCCCCTCCATGAACCTCTGTGGTCCGGTCAGAAAAGGCCTGGCTGAAGGTTGATCCGGTTTTCAGGCTCTTGCTCTTTGACTTGCAGAACTTTAAGGATGAACTGAAAGAGATGCCTATCGTGACACTAGCCTCCACGCTCAGGCAGGTGCTGACGGTGCGGACTGACATCTCGCTCATGGAGGCCTCGCAGGTCCGGATGGCGGTGATGGAGTTCACACGGCCCCCGAGTTGGACCCTGCGGATGAAGTGCGTCCCATAGATGGCGATGAAGTGTTTGAAAGCCGAGGTGTTCTTGTGGTGGCGTGTGGAGGGGAGGTCCTTGAGGGAATCTTGAAACTCTTTACTCAGAGGAGGGCGGGCGTGGAGACGGAAGCTGAGGGTTCAAAAGGGGAACGTTTTAAAAGTCTCATTTTAAAGAAGTCCCTCCCCCCCATTCCTGACTTCACTTGAGGACAATTATCAGACTTTACACTGCTCCCCCTTCAGACAGTGAGGGGTCATTATTACCTTTCAAACAATGTGAGTTAATAATTAAGAAAAGGACATATATTTAGAACCGAAAAGTGACACTTTTTCTGTGTGCCTAAATCCTGCATTCTTTCTATTGACCAGCTTGGTTGATGGTGGATTTTCTTTCCTCAGTAAACATCTACCTAATGTGAGTAAGGTCCAAATCTCTATTTTTAAGTCTTCTTCAATACAATGTGATTGTGTAGTATTGAGTCAAGTAGACCATAAAGAAGAGGAGGATTTCGGACGAGTCTACCTTCCATTGACTATTTGTTCTACGGTAACCTGAAAATGGTCTTGCTCATCTTGTATTTGTTCCCTAAAGACATTTGGAGAATTCAGCTAAAGAACATTTAGCTAAAAGTGTGTTTTTTTAGCTAGCGAGTTTATATGAAAAACAGAGGCATCTTGCTCAAAGAACTAGCCCTACCATGATCTGATAGCTTGGCTAACCCATCGCTCCTCTCCAGGTCCCCCTGTTGTCCAAATATGGTCCCACAAAAACCAGATAGTAACAGCCAAGAATGCCAAACTCACAGCATCAAAGCATAGTTTTTTAAAAATGTGGCCACACCTTAAACACAACCCATTTCCGTTAAAGTTGTGTTTAAGCACGTCTTACTCACTCCTATTCCTCTGACACTGATTTCTTATCCCCCCTCCAACATCCCTCAACCCTTTAACCCTTAACCCTTATGTATATGCATGTTACAATAAAGTATTCATAATCAATATCTTTCTTCTTTGAATAGTCCAATGGGTGACAATTGGGGGCTAGGCCTTCTTCTTTTGGTGCAATCAGATTGGGAAGTACTTACTACATTTCCTCTCAGCACTTACGAGTAGTATTTGCAGTTAAAACTGTGGGTGGCGAAGGAGAACTTGTCTGTCTTGCTGCGACTCTCTGCAAATTTTGACATTGTGGAGTGTGAACCTCCGGTTGCAAATCCTCCAATTCCAGGCAAAGTGAGACCCACCTGAGGGACATCAACAGGTATGAAGAAAAAAAACGTAAAAGCTTACATTATGCAGCACATAGTGGTTGACATACAAGATTATTTTTGTTTTGGGTAACAGTGTTAGCATTCATGACCTTTAGATGTTTTATTTTTTATGACCATATCACCTTCCAGCTTGTTGAAAGAGAATTACTCGTCTCTTTCATGACTGACTGGCTCGACTCAAAGACCTTGGCGCTCAGACTACGCCGGCAGTTCACCTGAGAGCAGAGAGCAACTTAGATCCTGCTGATATACGAGACTATGATCCCTCAAACTAATGTTTCCCCAAAC